>NC_034174.2:16485552-16713052 GCF_002021735.2 Oncorhynchus kisutch | reverse complement strand
GTGTGTGTGTGTGTGTGTGTGTGTGTGTGTGTGTGTGTGTGTGTGTGTGTGTGTGTGTGTGTGTGTGTGTGTGTGTGTGTGTGTGTGTGTGTGTGTGTGTGTGTGTGTGTGTGTGTGTGTGCGTGCGTGTACGTGTGTGTGTGTGTGTGTGCGTCTACGTGTGCGTGCGTGTACGTGTGTGTGCGTCTACGTGTGTACGTGTGTGTGTGTCTGCACGAGAGAGAAAGCAAATGTATTACCATATTAGAGACACATATTTCCCTCAGATTACACAAACAAATCCAATTCTGATAAATCCCGTATCTATTGGGTGATATACCGCAGTGTGCCATCACAGCAGCAAGATTTGTGACCTGTTGCCACAAGAAAAGGGCAACCAGTGAAGCACAAACACCATTGCAAATAAACTATATTTATCTATTTTTTCCCTTTCATACTTGAACTATTTGCACATCGTTACCACACTGTACATAGCCATAATATGACATTTGAAATGTCCTTTTATATATATATATATATATATATATATATATATATATATGAGAGAGAGAGGGGAGAGAGAGTTTTGTTACAGGGACCAACACTACATCCAAAACAAGAAAAATGGGAAAACAAGCTTCACATAGGAGAGTGGATTACTAAGTCAGTCTGTCTGTAGGATGTGGGATACATGATGATGTATTCTGTTGTTAAAGAGTTTGAGAAGTGGAGCTTAGTCTAACTACCTCTATCAGCCCCCCAACCCCCCTCTCCCCTGGTTCTGCAGCACATGGTACGTTCCATTTAAAAGGGTGCATGTCATCTCTGTATGCGCTGGGTCCTCTCATAGAGCAGCTGCTCACAGCACATTCTCCTCGGCAGGAATACTCACTTTCCTTCTCCGTCTGCTGTGTTTCCTCTCTTTCTCTCACTCACTTTCTGTATTTGGCAAAACACAAAAATCAGGGACAGGAGGATGCTGACTGTATGCAGTAACAAGTAGACACACCATCTCTGTTCTGGCTGAACGGAGGGGAGATAAGAGCAACTGGCTGCTGGCATTTTTATGTGTGAAGTAAACTGTGAGAGAAGAAGAGGCAGAGGAGGAGAAGAAGAAGAGAGAGGGAGAGTGAACGAGAGGGAGAGGGTATCAGTCTCTTCATCCCCTAATGCTCCACTTGACACCATGCTGCTCTGTGTGGGTTTGGTCCTCAGGGGAAAATCCTTAAAATGATGGAAGACAACAAGCAGCTGGCTCAGAGGATCGATGGGGCCATCCAGTCTGCCAGTCAGGAGGTGACCAACCTGCGCTCAGAGCTGTCGGCCACCAGCCGTAGACTGGCAGAGCTGGGGGCCAGCAGCCCCCCCTCGCCCCTGGTGAACAACCATCAGCACCACCAGCACAACCACCACGACCATGACAGCCTCCGCTACCGGGGTGAGTTACACACTGTGTGTGTGTGTGTGTGTGTGTGTGTGTGTGTAGGGGAAGTATTTGAGGAATGCGTAACTGGACAATGGGATGACTAATCTCATTCCACCGTTCTTTTGCTAACTTATTCCTCCGTTGGATAACTCACAGCACCCGGATAGGGATAGGGGAGTAGGAGAAGGGAACTAGGACAAGGAGGGGCTGGTCCTGGTCTGCTTTCCTAGGCAGCGGTGGAGATTGTGTGTTTCTCTGCTCCCCCTGGCTCTGGCAGCGTCCGGGCTCTCTCTCTATCTGTGTTAGCCCGGAGAGAGGAGAGTTGCTGCCAGCTGCTCCAGCATGAGTTTGGCGTCACATCACATTGTCTTAAAGGGAGGAAATGTGGAAGCACGTGGTTGATCAGGATGATATGGTCATTGTCATGTTGCTTCATTCACATCATGGCAGGCAGTAGGCATTAGGCACTAGGCTGTAGGCAGCAGGTCCTCGGCACAAGGCAGTAGGCACTAGGCAGTAGGCACTAGGCAGTAGGCACTAGGCAGTAGACACTAGGCAGTAGGCACTAGGCTGTAGGCAGCAGGTACTAGGCACAAGGCAGTAGGCACTAAGCAGTAGACACTAGGATGTAGGCACTAGGCTGTAGGCACTAGGCAGTAGGCAGTAGACACTAGGCAGTAGACACTAGGCAGTAGGCACTAGGCAGTAGGCACTAGGCTGTAGGCAGCAGGTACTAGGCACAAGGCAGTAGGCACTAAGCAATAGACACTAGGCAGTAGACACTAGGCTGTAGGCCCTAGGCAGTGGGCGCTAGGCACTAAGCTGTAGGCACTAGGCGGTAGACACTAGGCTGTAGGCCCTAGGCAGTGGGCGCTAGGCACTAAGCAGTAGGCACTAGGCAGTAGACACTAGGCTGTAGGCCCTAGGCAGTGGGCGCTAGGCACTAAGCAATAGACACTAGGCAGTAGACACTAGGCAGTAGACACTAGGCTGTAGGCCCTAGGCAGTGGGCACTAGGCACTAAGCAATAGGCACTAAGCAATAGACACTAGGCAGTAGACACTAGGCAGTAGACACTAAGCTGTAGGCACTAGGCAGCAGGCTGTAGGCCCTAGGCAGTGGGCACTAGGCAGCAGGCAGTGTCTCTTTGATCTTAGATGTAGTGTAGTCTACAGAGTAAGTGGCGTAGAGTTTCAGAGATTGTATGTTTGCTGAGATGGGTGTGATGGGATTTATGATAGAAGGATGATGTGAGTCTGATATTAAAGCTGCAATATGTCACTTTTTGGGCGACCCGACCAAGTTTACATAGAAATGTTAGTTATAGATCTTCAAGCAAGGGCCTCCCGAGTGGCGCAGCGTTTTTTTTAAAGGAAGCGGTAAATCTTATATGTGCGCTATTTCTAAACTCTATACCCGTTCTTATGTTTAGTTTATGCATATTTTACTTTTGTACACGAACTTGAAACAGTTGAAAATAGAATATATTTGTTGAATGAAAATATATTTCACAGTGCTGATTGCTTGTTTTGTCAAATTATCTGAAATTAGAATTTTGTCAAATTTACCATTCAAATTTTTGATTTGAAATATAATATTACAATAGTAATGTCCACAAAAACACGACAGAGAATACTACAGTAAAGTCAGCAAAAACACTACAGTAAACACTAGTATTTTTTCATTTGCGTTACTGAGTATAGGTGCCATGGAGGAGGGGAACAGGGGGTATGGAGCTGACGGGTTTGTGATACCCCGTAGGTGGGTCTGTCTAATGGTTCTCTCTGTGTGTTGAGCAGATGGTGCTGAGCAGAGCAGCAAGGCATCTCAGCTGGAGATGGTTGGCCCTCAGGGTTTAAAGCACAGAGTCGACTGGTCAGTGTGAAATGTTTACCCAGCTCACCCTTGCTTCCTCTGCTCGACTCTGCTTGCCTAGTGGGTGGACACTGGATAGACTCTCTGTTTGAACAGGTGTCATTAGCATGTTCTCACACTGAGCGGATGAGATGGTGGGCTGCTATCTGCTATCTGGGAGAGAGTCTGTGGTTGGGTTCAGAGCGTGATTCCCTCTTCAGTCATGCAGTGTTAACGGGGAACCTCAATTCCACATTCACATATTCCTTTGCATCAGGGCAGTGATGTCATGCTTCCTGTTCCCAGCTGGACAGTCGGCAGGGCAGCCAGTCAGGTGACTGGAGTTATGTGAGGCTGTTTAGTCAAAACCCAAACAGAGACACACGTAGAGGTAACTGCCAAAATAGAGTAAATGAGGGATACAAAGTATATTGAATGCAGATGCTTCCACACAAGTGTGATTCCTGAGTTAATTAATCAGTTAACATCCAATCATGCTTAATGTCATGTATAAAAATGCCCAGTTGACCATTATTTTGGCTACCATGGCTAGAAGAAGAGATCTCAGTGGCTTTGAAAGCGGGGGGGTTTAAAAAGTGTGTGTGTGTGTGTGTGTGTGTGTGTGCGTGTGTGTGTGTGCGTGTACATGCATGTATGTGTGTCAGTCACCAGATCTCAACCCAATTGAACACATATGGGAGATGTCGGAGAGGTGCCTGAGACAGCGATTTCCACCACCACCAACAAAACACCAAATTATGGAATTTCTCGTGGAAGAATTGTGTCACAACTCCTCCAATAGAGTTCCAGACACTTACTTGTAGAATTTATGCCAAGGTGCATTGAAGCTGTTCTGGCGTCTCGTGGTGGCCCAACGCCAGACGCTTTATGTTGGCGTTACCTTTATTTTGGCAGTTACCTATAACTCTTCCCCTACTGCGTGTTAGGAAGGGAACTCAGTCACATAATCTCGCTCTGGAAGGAGAGGGGACCACAGAGCTGACCACTTATACTGTCTTTGTTAAAGGAAATCTTACACGATGAGGTTTAAGATTGTTCATGTGTGAGACTTAGATTTCTCTGATTTCTCCTCTTAGTCAGAGGAGTTATCTGATAAATCAGCTTCAGCACTCAGTGGATTAAGAGATTAAGACTTCTTGAAGTGTGTTTCCTTCTCTATGTCAGGGTGTTTGTAAGCCTTGTCCTGAGCCGGATCAAGGCTAGCAAACAGACAAGACTTGTTAGTATGCACAGGCTGACTCCTGTAAATATATTCTGCTGTGAAGAAATGCCAGGACTTTTTACTGTGTTTCACCTCTGTGGGACCTCAATAACATCACTGACAGATGTCCAATAAAGCTATAAAAGTAGAGCTCAATCTGGTTCCTTGCCCTTGGAATCTACCCTTCTAAAACAAACCACTGGTGGCAGTGACACAAGATTAAACCACCACTCGCCGGCCATGATGGCCCACAACTCTCCCTAACTTTGGACCTCCTCAGAAGTAGCATCAATGAAAGTGGCAGAAAAACCAGTGTGTGTGTGTACTGAATGGTAGTGAATCGGCACGCACGAACCAGCCTGTTTTGTGTTTGTGTTGACTGTGTTTCCTCCCCTGGTTCTATTCTACAGTACATATCTAGGGTAGGAGGCTGGGTCCACTGTGCAGCTGAATGTAACAAATGACCTGCCTCCTCTTATTCCAGACGCTGACACTGAAGTATTCATAATGGGGTGATGACATCTCGGCATGATTCGATACTATATTAATCCATCACTCGGATGTCCGCAATCTGTTTAGCATTTCTAAATGATTCTGATGTTCCACCGCCAATCGACTACATTACTGTCGCCCCTAATACGTGTCTGACTGGGGGGAAAAGATGGTGTGAAATATCCGCCTCACACCCAATACATCTGAGCCAGTGGAGCAGTGCCAGAAGGACCAAAATCAATGCACTGTAAGCCTGTTCCATTATGTATAGTTGGGGCTGATCAGTATCTTGCGTGCACTCATCACAGACTCATGGTAATCTGCCAATACAGTACTACTTCATAAAGCTCCTAAGACACCGCCGTAAAGAAGGCAGCCTTCAGTTGCTCATACGGTACGGAAGAGAGACACATCTGGTACAACAGGGGGAGAATACATCTCACTTATAACAGGCTGGATTGTGCTGAACACAAGAGGAAATAGTTGTAATATAAGCAGTATGTTTACTCTCACAGGGAGAGGTCAGGGTCAAGGTTTGAGGTGAGGGATTTAGCTTTGTGTGTTTGAAGCAGAGTTAGGTTTTGATCTGAGAGGGTTGTTGGTGGTCAGAGTTTTTAAGTGTTATGGTTCAATTGTAGGATTAGTGATGTGGTTGGAGTGAAGGACGCTCTCTTCACCCTACTGAAGCATGGTAAGGATAGGTTAGAGAGGATTGTGGACTTGCAGCAGCTGAAATACCTTTTTGGAAGTGCACATACTGTAGTCAGTTGGAAAGGGAATAAACTCCAACACTTCTTAATACAAAATAATGGATACTCAACTTCTTTCTTCAGATGAGGGAAGTCAAACTGTTTAGGGGTCATGCTGGTTTCTAGTACCTGCCGAGCCCTGTGAGGAAGACTACTTCTCCCCATCTGGCCTGAGTTTAGGTCTCAGCTCTCTCATTACCTCATGGTGCTCTAGAGCAGTTCTGGGATGGAGTAAGAGGAATATATGTACACACTAGGAAACCATTTAACTCAGTGAGAGGCTGGGAACAGAAAGCCCCACCTCACCCCCTCTCTCCATCTCTCTCTACCTCTCTCCTGGGACCACCCACCTTCCTGTTCACTCTCCACATGCGATGTGAGCCAGAACCTCCCCCTCCACCCTCTCCTCCCCTTCTCCCAGCCCTCCCCCAGCCACGCCCTGTCTGTGGCCAATGCAGCGGGAGAGGTACTGTGTCCAAATAATAGCCAGAGGCAGGTCACCCCCCCTTCTCTCTTCCGCTCTACCCCTCCTCTCTCAATTTAATTCAATTTAAGGGGCTTTATTGACATGGGAAACATATGTTTACATTGCCAAAGCAAGTGAAATGGATAAAGAAAAGGGAAATAAACAATGCGAATGAAATGTAAACATTATACTCACAGAAGTTCCAAAAGAATAAAGACATTACAAATGTCATATTATGTCTACGTACAGTGCTTTAGCGATGTGCAAATAGTTATAGTACAAAAGAGAAAATAAATAATAATGGGTTGTATTTACAATGGTGTTTGTTCTTCACTGGTTGCCCTTTTCTTGTAGCAACAGCTCACAAAGCTTGATGCTCTGATTGCACACTGTGGTATTTCACCCAATAGATATGGGAGTTTATCAAAATTGCATTTGTTTTCAAATTCTTTGTGGGTCTGTCTAATCTGAGGGAAATATATGTCTCTAATTTAGGTCATACATTTGTCAGGAGTTTAGGATGTGCAGCTCAGTTTCCACCTCATTTGAAGAGTCTCCATTTGTTTTTTGTCCCATTTAGTAAATTCTTGGTTGGTGACAGATTCACGTATTTTTAGCCCGATCCTAATTGATATGTCAAATTTTATGTTCCTTTTGATGGCATAGAAGGCCCTTCTTACTTTGCTCTCAGATCGTTCACAGCTTTGTGGAAGTTATCTGTGGCGCTGATGTTTAGGCCGAGGCACTGTATGTATAGTTTTTTGTGTGCTCTAGGGCAACAGTGTCTAGATGGAATTTGTATTTGTGGTCCTGGCAACTGGACCTTTTTTGGAAGACCATTATTTTGGTCTGAGATTTACTGTCAGGGCCCAGGTCTGACATAATCTGTGCAGAAGATCTAGGTGCTGCTGTAGGGCCTCCTTGGTTGGGGACAGAAGCACTACATCATCAGTAGACATTTGACTTCAGATTCTAGTAGGGTTACGCCGGGTGCTGCAGACTGTTCTAGTGCCCTCACCAATTCATTGATATTTTTGTTGAAAAGGGGGGGGGGCTTAAGCTGCTTCCCTGTCTTACCCCACGGCTCTGTGGAAAGAAACGTGTGTTTTTTGCCAATTTTAATAGCACAATTGTTGGATTTTTTAATGTCGTATGTTTCCCCCCCCCCCCAACACCACTTACTTAGCTATTTGTATAGCAGACCCTCATGCCAAATTGAGTCAAATGCTTTTTTGAAGTCAAAAAAGCATGAGAAGACTTTGCCTTTGTTTTGGTTTGTTTGTTTGTCAATTAGGGTATGCAGGGTTAATACGTGGTCTGCCATACGGTAATTTGCTCAGTACATTGTTTTCACTGAGGAAATGTACAAGTCTGCTGTTAATGATAATGCAGAAGATTTTCCCAAGGTTACGGTTGACGCGTATCCCACGGTAGTTATTGCGGTCAAATTTGTCTCTACTTTTTTGGATTGGGGTTATCAGTCCTTGGTTCCAAATATTGGGGAAGATGCCAGAGCTGAGGAGGATGTTAAAGAGTTTAAGTATAGCCAATTGGAATTTGTGGTCTGTATATTTTATCATTTCATGTAGGATAGCATCAACACCACAAGTATTTTGGGGTTGGAAGGTTTGTATTTTGTCCTGTAATTCATTCAATGTAATTGGAGAATCCAGTGGGTTCTGGCAGTGTTTAATAGCTGATTCTAAGATCTGTAATTGATCATTTATAGTGCATTCGGAAAGTATTCTGACCCCTTGGCTTTTTCCACATTTTGTTACGTTACAGCTTTATTCTAAAATGGATTAAATAAAAAACAATCCTTGTCAATCCATATACAATATCCCATAATGACAAAGCGAAAACAGGTTTTTAGAAATGTTGTAAAGTGTATAAAAAAAGTATCTTATATACATAACAATTCAGACCCTTTGTTATGAGACTCAAAATTGAGCTCAGGTGCATCCTGTTTACATTGGTGGCAGGTAGCCTAGTGGTTAAAGCATTGGACTAGTAACCTGAAAGGTTGCATGATCGAATCCCCGAGCTGTCAAGGTAAAAATCTGTTGTTCTGCCCCTGAACAAGGCAGTTAACCCACTGTTCCTAGGCTGTCATTGAAAATAAGAAGTTAAATAAAGGTGCCTAGTTAAATAAAGGTACGAAATGTAATAAAAAATGTATTGATCATCCTTGAGATGTTTCCACAACTTGATTGGAGTGCACCTGTGGTAAATTCAGTTGATTGGACATTTATAAAGGCACACACCTGTCTATATAAAGTCCCACAGTTGACAGTGCATGTCAGAGCAAAAACCAAGCCATGAGGTCGAAGGAGTTGTCCGAAACAGGATTGTGTCGAGGCACAGACTGGGAAGGGTACCAAAATATTTCTGCAGCATTGAAGGTCCCCAAGAACACCATCTTCTTGGTGTTCTCTTAAGAACACCATTCTTAAATGCAAGAAGTTTGGAAAATCCAAGAATCTTAACGTAACGATGTACTGCACTTGAAGAAACTTTAAAAGTTTGTTATTTTACCAAATAGGGCTATCTTCTGAATACCACCCCTACCTTGTCACAACACAACTGATTGGCTCAAACACATTCAGAAGGAAATAAATTCAACAAGGCACACATGTTAATTGAAATGCATTCCAGGTGACTACCTCATGAAGCTGGTTGAGGGAATGCCAAAAGTGCGCAAAGTTGTCATCAAGGCAAAGGGTGGCTACTTTGAAGAATCTAAAATACAAAATATATTGGTTTAACAGTATTTTGGTTACTAAACTCAGTAAAAAAGAAATGTCCTCTAACTGTGAACTGAGTTTATTTTCAGAAAACCTAACATGTGTAAATATTTGTATGAACATAACAAGATTCAACAACTGGGACATAAACTGAACAAGTTCCACAGTCGTGTGACTAACAGAAATGTAATAATGTGTCCCTGAACAAAGGGGGGGGGGGGGTCAAAATCACCAGCTGCATCAAGTATTGCAGTGCATCTCCTCCTCATGGACTCCACCAGATTTGCCAGTTCTTGCTGTGAGATGTTACACCACTCTTCCACCAAGGCACTTCCATGTTCCCGACATTTCTGAGGGGAATGGCCCTAGCCCTCACCCTCCGAACCAACAGGTCCCAGACATGCTCAATTGGATTGAGATCTGGGCTCTTCGCTGGCCATGGCAGAACACTGACATTCCTGTCTTGCAGGAAATCTCGCACAGAACGAGCAGTATGGCTGGTGGCATTGTCATGTTGGAGGGTCATGTCAGGATGAGCCTGCAGGAAGGGTACCACATGAGGGAGGAGGATGTCTTCCCTGTAACGCACTGTGTTGGCATTGCCTGCAATGACAACAAGCTCAGTCTGATGATGCTGTGACACACCGCCCCAGACCATGACGGACCCTCCACCTCCAAATGGATCCTGCTCCAGAGTACAGGCCTCGTGTAATGCTCATTCCTTCGACGATAAACAGGAATTCGACCATCACCCCTGATGAGACAAACT
Organism: Oncorhynchus kisutch; assembly: GCF_002021735.2. Classification (NCBI taxonomy): domain Eukaryota; kingdom Metazoa; phylum Chordata; class Actinopteri; order Salmoniformes; family Salmonidae; genus Oncorhynchus; species Oncorhynchus kisutch. The sequence continues at coordinate 16,703,351 of NC_034174.2, read as the reverse complement.
GCGACTCGTCAGTGAAGAGCACTTTTTGCCAGTCCTGTCTGGTCCAGCATTGGTGGGTTTGTGCCCATAGGCAACGTTGTTGCCAGTGTTGTCTGGTGAGGACCTGCCTTACAACAGGCCTACAAGCCCTCAGTCCAGCCTCTCTCAGCCTATTGCGGACACTCTGAGCACTGATGGAGGGATTGTGCATTCCTTGTGTAACTCGGGCAGTTGTTGTTGCCATTCTGTACCTGTCCCACAGGTGTGATGTTCGGATGCAATTGCAATTTATTGCCCTGTCCACATCTGCATTCCTCATGCCTCCTTGTAGCATGCCTAAGGCACGTTCACATAGATTTTTATTTTATTTTTATTTCACCTTTACTTAACCAGGTAGGCCAGCTGAGAACAAGTTCTCATTTACAACTGAGACCTGGCCAAGATAAAGGAAAGCTGTGTGACACAAGCAACAACACAGAGTTACACATGGAATAAAGAAACATATAGTCAATAACACAATAGAAAAAGTCTATATACAGTGTATGCAAATGGAATAAGGAGGTAAGGCAATAAATAGGCCATGGTTGCGAAGTAATTACAATTTAGCAAATTAACACTGGAGTGATAGTTGTGCAGATGATGATGTGCCAGAAAAAAGTCAATAAAAACAATATGGGGATGAGGTAGGTAGTAGGATGGGCTATTTACAGATGAGCTGTGTACAGCTGCAGCAATCGGTAAGCTGCTCAGATAGCTGATGCTTGAAGTTAGTGAGGGAGATCTAAGTCTCCAACTTCAGTGATTTTTCCAATTGGTTCCAGTCATTGGCAGCAGAGAACTGGATGGAAAGGCGGCCAAAGTAGGTGTTGGCTTTGGGGATGACCAGTGAGATATACCTGCTGGAGCGCGTGCCACCGGTGGGTGTTGTTATGATGACTAGTGATCTGAGATAAGGCAGAGATTTACCTAGCAACGACTTATAGATGACCTGGAGCCAGTGGGTCTGGTGACGAATATGTAGCGAGGGCCAACCGACGAGAGCATACAGGTCGCAGTGCTGAGTAGTATATGGGGCTTTGGTGACGAAACAGATGGCAGGGTGATAGACTGCATCCAGTTTGCTGAGAAGAGTGTTGGAGGCTATTTTGTAAATTACATTTCCGAAGTCAAGGATCAGTAGGATAGTCAGTTTTATGAGGGTATGTTTGGCATCGTGAGTGAAGGAGGCTTTGTTGTGAAATAGGAAGCAGATTCTAGAATTAATTTAGGATTGGAGATGTTTAATATGAGTCTGGAAGGAGATTTTACAGTCTAACCAGACACCTAGGTTTTTGTAGTTGTCCACATATTCTAAGTCAGAACCGTCCAGAGTAGTGATGCTAGTCGGGCGGGCGGGTGCAAGCAGCGATCGGTTGAAAAGCATGCATTTAGTTTTAATTGTATTCAAGAGCAGTTGGAGGCCATGGGAGGAGTGTTGTGTGGCACTGAAGCTTGTTTGGAGGTTTGTTACCTCTTTGGGATCGGTGTCCCGCTAGCATGCCACTACGACAACATCCGGTGAAATTGCTGAGCGAGAAATTCAAAATACAAAACTCGTAATATTAAATATTCATGAAAAGTGTCTTACATCGTTTAAAAGCGTAACTTCTTGTTAAAACCTCTTAGGGCTAGGGGGCAGTGTTCTGAAGTTCGGATAAATGACGTGCCCATTGTAAACTTCTGACTGGTACTGTATGTTAATGCAATATTATTATTATTATTTTTTTAAATTAGCATAAAATTCTAAAAACCTGTTTTTGCTTTGTCATTATGCAGTATTGTGTGTGGATTGATGAGGAAAAAAACATTTGAATCAATTTTAGAATAAGGCTGTAACGTAACAAAATGTGGAAAAAATACTTTCCGAATGCACTATATATGGTTTTAGCTGTTTGTTCATTGTTGTAGTACCAAAAAGACTGGAGAAGTGGTTTATCCACATATCTCTGTTTTGGATAGATAACTCTTCATGTGGTTGTTTGTTTAGTGTGTTCCAATTTTCCCAGAAGTGGTTCGATTCTATGGAATCTTACTCTCTATATCTACCCCCTCCTCTCTCCCTCTCTCTCTTTACCAACCCCTCTCTCTCTCTCAAGAGGGAAGGCTATTCATTCCTTCATCAGAGAGCTCCAGGTCCACTACTAGTCGAGCCCGAGGCAGTGGGGCAGTGAGGCAGTGGGGCAGTGAGGCACCATTCCACTAGGGAGGAATGGGAGCTGGACCCCTATGATGTTGGCCATGGCCTTGTACAAAGAGAGAGAGAGAGATGAAGGTTGAAGAGCTAGCATCTCAGTACACTTTCTTTTTGAGAATTACAGGAACACCATACTCAGAGTTTAATGAATTGGAAATAGAAGAAATTGGATTTTGCTGCAATAATTCAATTGAACTTCAGATTTCATGTGTAGAATATAGGTCTGACAAAACAAATTGCACACACGCAGTTTAGTGTGTCCCTTGACTAGACTAGTATGATTTGTGTTTACATAGTCAGCCATTGTTCTACAGTGCCTGGCAGAGGCTTGTAATGCACAAGGACCTCATTGTCGTCTGTCTGTCTCCTCTGTGCTCTGTTAATAAGGCTAGGCCTGGTAATGAGTCCACTGAGACAGAGCCAGGCACGTTGCAGACAGACAGGCCTGTATCAGTGTGAACAGTAGGACCATGCAAACGGATGGTTTAGGTAGTTTCAGGAGGAAGCCGGCTTGGTGCAAGTTTCTGTTTCATTTCATGTAGGGAAAGTCAAGAAATGAGAAATGGTGATTATGTTTACATTTTGTTTTAGTTACCATCATTCAGTTGAAGGTCGGGGTTGACAAGGCATAGGGTTTAGTGAAAGGGATAGTGAAGTGGTGTAATGTTTGGGATTTCATTGGGGTCAAAAGAACCTAATGAAAAGTGACCTACGCTTGTTTTGGGATTGATGGTTTCGGAAAACTAGGATGGTCAGAAAGGTTCCCCTCTTTCTACCTGGTGAGGAGCCACACCTCTCCCTCTGGGGCCCTGTCTTCCCTGCCTGGTGAGGGGCCACACCTCTCTGTTAGGGGCCCTGCCTGCCCTGCCTGGTGAGGGACCACACATCTCCCTCTGGGGCCCTGCCTGCCCTGCCTGGTGAGGGGCCACACCTCTCCATCTGGGGCCTACCTGCCCTGCCTGGTGGTGCAGCTGGTGACGGTGGCTCTTCTCTGCAGCTGGGCAGCAGATGGCCTCGGTGGCGACGGTAGGCAGACGATGACATGAACTGTCCTTTTAATGGGACCGGCTAAGGCAGGCAGTGGAGCAGAACCAGGAAGGGAGCGAGAGAGGCGCGGGCAGGGAGAGAGATGCCAGCTTTATGACAGGGTACAACTGAGGAGACACACTGAGCCCATCTGAAACTTTCACATATTGGACTTGGAAGTCAGAGAAAGTCAGAGAAAGTCAGTTCAAGGAGAAACCAATAGTGTTATTAACCATGAAAATAACTATTTCATGGATTCCTTCCCATTGTGATGCTGTTGTTGCTATAGTTGAAAAAGTGTTAATATTGTTGCTATGGTTGAAGCAATGATGGTATTGTTGCTATGGTTGAAGCAGTGATGGTATTGTTAACACGGTTTAAGTAGTGATGATATTGTTAATTGGTTGAAGCAGTAATGATATTGACCCTAAGGTTGAAGCAGTGATGATGTTGTTGTTATGGTTGAACCAGTGATGATATTGTTAATATGGTTGAAGCAGTGATGATGTTGTTAATGTGGTTGAAGCAGTGATGGTATTGTTGCTATGGTTGAAACAGTGATGATATTGTTAATATGGTTGAAGCAGTGATGATGTTGTTAATGTGGTTGAAGCAGTGATGGTATTGTTGCTATGGTTGAAACAGTGATGATGTTGTTAATATGGTTGAACCAGTGATGATATTGTTAATATGGTTGAAGCAGTGATGATGTTGTTAATGTGGTTGAAGCAGTGATGGTATTGTTGCTATGGTTGAAGCAGGAGTGAAATTGTTACTATGGTTGAAACAGTGATGATATTGTTGCTATGGTTGAAACAGTGATGATATTGTTGCTATGGTTGAAGCAGTGATGATATTGTTATCATGGTTGATGCAGCGACGATATTGTGAAACTGGTTGAAACAGTGATGATATTGTTAATATGGTTGAAGAAGTGATGATATTGTTGCTATGGTTGAAGCAGTGATGATATTGTTAATATGGTTGAAACAGTGAAGATATTGTTGCTATGGTTGAAGAAGTGATGATATTGTTAATATGGTTGAAGCAGTGATGATGTTGTTAATATGGTTGAAGCAGTGATGGTATTGTTGCTATGGTTGAAACAGTGATGATGTTGTTAATATGGTTGAAGCAGTGATGGTATTGTTGCTATGGTTGAAGCAGTGATGATGTTGTTAATATGGTTGAAGCAGTGATGGTATTGTTGCTATGGTTGAAACAGTGATGATGTTGTTAATATGGTTGAAGCAGTTATTGTATTGTTAATATGGTTGAAGCAGTGATGATATTGTTGCTACGGTTGATGCAGTGATGATATTGTTGCTATGGTTGAAGCAGTGATGATATTGTTGCTATGGTTGAAGCAGTGATGATATTGTTGCTATGGTTGAAGCAGTGATGAATTTGTTAATATGGTTGAAGCAGTGATGATATTGTTAAAATGGTTGAAGCAGTGACGATATTGTTAAAATGGTTGAAGCAGTGATGATATTGTTGCTAAGGTTGATGCAGTGATGGTATTGTTGCTATGGTTGAAGCAGTGATGGTAATGTTGCTATGGTTGAAGCAGTGATGATACTGTTAACATGGTTGAAGCAGTGATGATATTGTTAATATGGTTGAAGCAGTGATGATATTGTTGCTATGGTTGAAGCAGTGATGATATTGTTGCTATGGTTGAAGCAGTGATGGTATTGTTAAAATGGTTAAATCAAAGATGGTATTGTTGCTATGGTTGAATCAGTAATGATATTGTTGCCATGGTTGAAGCAGTGATGATATTGTTGCTATGGTTGAAGCAGTGAAGGTATTGTTTAAATGGTTGAAGCAGTGATGATGTTGTTAATATGGTTGAAGCAGTGAGGATATTGTATCTATGGTTTAAGCAGTGATGAATGTGTTAACATGGTTGAAGCAGTGATGATATTGTTAAAATGGTTGATGCAGTGATGGTATTGTTGCTATGGTTGAAGCAGTGATGGTAATGTTGCTATGGTTGAAGCAGTGATGGTATTGTTAATATGGTTGAAGCAGTGATGATATTGTTGCTATGGTTGAAGCAGTGATGGTAATGTTGCTATGGTTGAAGCAGTGATGGTATTGTTAAAATGGTTGAAGCAGTGATGATATTGTTGCTGTGGTTGAAGCAGTGATGGTATTGTTAACATGGTTGAAGCAGTGATAATATTGTTAACGTGGTTGAAGCAGTGATTATATTGTTGCTATGGTTGAAGCAGTGCTGATATTGTTGCTATAGTTGAAGCAGTGATGGTATTGTTGCTATGGTTGAAGCAGTGATGATATTGTTAAAATGGTTGAAGCAGTGATGGTATTGATAATATGGTCAAAGCAGTGATGGTATTGTTGCTAAGGTTGAAGCAGTGATGGTATTGTTGCTATGTTTGAAGCAGTGCTGATATTGTTGCTATAGTTGAAGCAGTGATGGTATTGTTGCTATGGTTGAAGCAGTGATGATATTGTTAAAACGGTTGAAGCAGTGATGGTATTGATAATATGGTCGAAGCAGTGATGGTATTGTTGCTATGGTTGAAGCAGTGAAGGTATTGTTTAAATGGTTGAAGCAGTGATGATGTTGTTAATATGGTTGAAGCAGTGAGGATATTGTATCTATGGTTGAAGCAGTGATGAATGTGTTAACATGGTTGAAGCAGTGATGATATTGTTAAAATGGTTGATGCAGTGATGGTATTGTTGCTATGGTTGAAGCAGTGATGGTAATGTTGCTATGGTTGAAGCAGTGATGGTATTGTTAATATGGTTGAAGCAGTGATGATATTGTTGCTATGGTTGAAGCAGTGATGGTAATGTTGCTATGGTTGAAGCAGTGATGGTAATGTTGCTATGGTTGAAGCAGTGATGGTATTGTTAAAATGGTTGAAGCAGTGATGATATTGTTGCTGTGGTTGAAGCAGTGATGGTATTGTTAACATGGTTGAAGCAGTGATAATATTGTTAACGTGGTTGAAGCAGTGATTATATTGTTGCTATGGTTGAAGCAGTGCTGATATTGTTGCTATAGTTGAAGCAGTGATGGTATTGTTGCTATGGTTGAAGCAGTGATGATATTGTTGAAACGGTTGAAGCAGTGATGGTATTGATAATATGGTCAAAGCAGTGATGGTATTGTTGCTAAGGTTGAAGCAGTGATGGTATTGTTGCTATGTTTGAAGCAGTGCTGGTATTGTTGCTATGTTTGAAGCAGTGCTGATATTGTTGCTATAGTTGAAGCAGTGATGGTATTGTTGCTATGGTTGAAGCAGTGATGATATTGTTAAAACGGTTGAAGCAGTGATGGTATTGATAATATGGTCGAAGCAGTGATGGTATTGTTGCTAAGGTTGAAGCAGTGATGGTATTGTTGCTATGGTTGAAGCAGTGATGATATTGTTGCTATGGTTGAAGCAGTGATGGTATTGATAATATGGTCGAAGCAATGATGGTATTGTTGCTAAGGTTGAAGCAGTGATGGTATTGTTGCTATGGTTGAATCAGTACTGATATTGTTGCCATGGTTGAAGCAGTGATTATATTGTTGCTATGGTTGACGCAGTGATGATATTGTTAATATGATTGAAGCAGTGAATGTATTGTTGTAACGGTTTATGCAGTGATGGTATTGTTGCTATGTTTGAAGCAGTGCTGGTATTGTTGCTATGTTTGAAGCAGTGCTGATATTGTTGCTATAGTTGAAGCAGTGATGGTATTGTTGCTATGGTTGAAGCAGTGTTGATATTGTTTCCATGGTTGAAGCAGTGATGATATTGTTGCTATGGTTTAAGCAGTGAAATTGTTAATATGGTTGAAGCAGTGATGCTGTTAATATGGTTGAAGCAGTGATGGTTTTGTTGCTATGGTTGAAACAGTGAAGGTTTTGTTAAAATGGTTGAAGCAGTGATGATGTTGTTAATATGGTTGAAGCAGTGAGGATATTGTATCTATGGTTGAAGCAGTGGTGGGACACAATGCAGATAGCCCGGTTAGCCAATGTGCGGGAGCACTGGTTGGTCGGGCCAATTTAGGTAGTATGTACATGAATGTATTGTTAAAGTGACTAAGCATATAAGATAAACAGAGAGTAGCAGCAGCGTAAAAGAGGGGTTGGGGGGGGCACACAATGCAAATAGTCCGGGTAACCATTGGTTACCTGTTCAGGAGTCTTATGGCTTGGGGGTAAAAACTGTTGAGAAGCCTTTTGGTCTTAGACTTGGCGCTCTGGTACCGCTTGCCATGCAGTAGTAGAGAGAACAGTCTATGACTGGGTGGCTGGGGTCTTTGACAATTTTTAGGGTCTTCCTCTGACACCGCCTGGTGTAGAGATCCTGGATGGCAGGCAGCTTTGCCCCAGTGATGTACTGGGCCGTACGCACTACCCTCTGAAGTGCCTTGCGGTCGGAGGCCGAGCAATTGCCGTACCAGGCAGGGATGCAACCGGTCAGAATGCTCTCGATGTTGCAGCTGTTGAACCTTTTGAGGATCTCATGACCCATGCCAAATCTTTTTAGTTTCCTGAGGGGGAATAGGCTTTGTCGTACCCTCTTCACGACTGTCTTGGTGTGTTTGTGCCAATCTAGTTTGTTGTTGATGTGGACACCAAGGAATTTGAAGCTCTCAACCTGCTCCACTACAGCCCCGTCGATGAGAATGGGGACGTGCTCAGTGCTCCTTTTCCTGTAGTCCACAATATCGTTGAATCCGTGATGATAATGTTGCTATGGTTGAAGCAGTGATGGTATTTTTAATATGGTTGAAGCAGTGATTTACATAGATTGCTAGATTCCTCTATCTCTAGCATGTTAATGACATTTATGAAATACTAAGTTTGAGTGATTTTCCTCCCCTCTCTGATTCTATTCCGTTTGATGAATCGTTGAGACATGGTTTACTTAGGACTTCCTGGGTCTGTTGTGGTCATAGCTGTGTCTTTGACTGATGCTCTTTATTAGCTGGGATTGGGACTGAGCCTGGGTAGCTGCTGCTGATGCTACATGGGAAGATTCCTCCATTCTCCCTCTCACTTCAGTTCCCTCCTTTGTCAGTTCCCTTCTCTTCAGCCCCTTATAAGAAAGATTGCAGTAAGAGCGCAGTATAACTGTAGTTGGAGTGCAGTGTAACTGCAGTATGCTACAATACTGTGTCCAAAATATCACAGTCGTCTGCAGCTACTGTACTTTTACTGCAGTTTCAAAACTAATATGTGTTTTTGTAAGTGGCTCCCCTCACTTGGCCCCCTCCTCATAAAATGATCAGCAGTGACACACTGTATATTTCCTTTCCCCCGTAGACAACGAGAGATAGAGAGAGAGAGAAGCTTTGCTACTGGAAATGAGGCAAAAAGCATCCTTTATGTCTTCTCTGTGGTGGGAACTTGGGGTTTATTACGCTCCATATGCCAGAGTGGAGGGTTCATTTCATGTGTCTGGTGAAATTGTGCTTCCTACTCCATTCCATATGGATCTATGGGACATCTGCAGCATGTGTATCTGGAGAGGATCAGGAGGGGTGTGCAGGGAGGGGTAGCAGCTATCTCACTGAGGATGAGTCGGACCTGTTACTGTATGATTGTGATTATAAGAGATGCTGCTTTAACTGGAGGGACTGGGGCCGGTGCAGAACCCAAAGCAGGTGCCTGCGTGACTTAACATTACTGGGATGAGAGGAGAGAGATTGAGTGTTTTGTACTCTCTTAAGGAACTGGCTCCTCTTCAGGCCCAAGTCCAGAGGCTAATGGACCATGATGAGACCGACCCCTCTGGGATTCCTCTGGTTAGGCCATGTTAGACATATTAGGCATCTCTCCATCTCTCTCCTCTCTCCTTCTCTCCTTTTCTCTCTCCTCTCTCCTTCTTTCTCCTCTCTCCTCTCTCCTCTTTCCTTCTCTCTACTCTCTTTTCTCTCCTTTGCCCTTCTCTCTCCTTCTCTCTCCTTTTCTCTCATTCACTATCCTCTCTCCTTCACTATCCTCTCTCCTCTCTCCTTCTCTCTCCTTCACTATCCTCTCCTTCGCTCTCCTTCTTTCTCCTTCACTATCCAACAGTAAACATTACACTCATTAAGTTCCAAAATAATATACATTTCAAATGTTATATTATGTCTATATACAGTGTTGTAACGATGCCTGTCTTCTCTCCTTCTCTTTCCTTCTCTCTCCTTCTCTGCCTTTCTCTCCCCTTCTCTCTCCTCTGTCCTTCTCTCCTTCTCGCTCCTTCTCTCTCATCTCTCTTTCTCTGCCAACCCCCCCCATTCTCCCCCATTCTCCCCCGTTCTCCCCCTGTCTCTCCCCACTCCCCCTGTCTCTCCCCATTCTCCCCGTCTCCCCATTCTCCCCCTGTCTCTCCCCATTCTCCCCCTGTCTCTCCCCATCTCCCCCTGTCTCTCCCCATTCTCCCCGTCTCCCCGTTCTCCCCCTGTCTCTCCCCATTCTCCCCATCTCCCCATCTCTCCCCCTGTTTCTCCCCATTCTCCCTATCTCTCCTCATTCTCCCCGTCTCCCCCATTCTCCCCCTGTCTCTCCCCATTCTCCCCATCTCCCCCTGTCTCTCCCCATCTCTCCCCCTGTCTCTCCCCATTCTCCCCGTCTCCCCCGTTCTCCCCCTGTCTCTCCCCATTCTCCCCATCTCCCCCTGTCTCTCCCCATTCTCCCCCTGTCTCTCCCCATTCTCCCCCTGTCTCTCCCCATTCTCCCCCTGTCTCTCCCCATTCTCCCCCTGCCTCTCCCCATTCTCCCCTGTCTCTCCCCATTCTCCCCCCGTCTCCCCCGTTCTCCCCCTGTCTCTCCGCATTCTCCCCGTCTCCCCCGTTCTCCCCCTGTCTCTCCCCATTCTCCCCATCTCCCCCTGTCTCTCCCCATTCTCCCCCTGTCTCTCCCCATTCTCCCCCCGTCTCCCCCGTTCTCCCCCCGTCTCCCCCGTTCTCCCCCTGTCTCTCCCCATTCTCCCCGTCTCCCCCGTTCTCCCCCTGTCTCTCCCCATTCTCCCCCTGTCTCTCCCCATTCTCCCCCTGTCTCTCCCCATTCTCCCCCTGTCTCTCTCCATTCTCCCCCTGTCTCTCCCCATTCTCCCCCTCCCCGTCTCCCCATCTCTCCCCATTCTCCCCCTGTCTCTCCCCATTCTACCCCTGTCTCTCCCCATTCTCCCCCTGTCTCTCCCCATTCTCCCCCTGTCTCTCCCCATTCTCCCCCTGTCTCTCCCCATTCTCCCCCTGTCTCTCCCCATTCTCCCCCTCCCCGTCTCCCCATCTCTCCCCATTCTCCCCCTGTCTCTCCCCATTCTACCCCTGTCTCTCCCCATTCTCCCCCTGTCTCTCCCCATTCTCCCCCTCCCCGTCTCCCCATCTCTCCCCATTCTCCCCCTGTCTCTCCCCATTCTACCCCTGTCTCTCCCCATTCTCCCCCTGTCTCTCCCCATTCTCCCCCTGTCTCTCCCCATTCTCCCCCTGTCTCTCCCCATTCTCCCCCTGTCTCTCCCCATTCTCCCCCTGTCTCTCCCCATTCTCCCCCTGTCTCTCCCCATTCTCCCCGTCTCCCTAGAAAGGCCAAAACCTAGGAAGAAACCAGGCTATTTATTTATTTAACTTTATTTAACTAGGCAACTCAGTTAGGAACAAATTCTTATTTTCGATGACGGCCTAGGAACAGTGGGTTAACTGCCTGTTCAGGGGCAGAACGACAGATTTGTACCTTGTCAGCTCGGGTGTCACGCCCTGGTCAAAGTATTTTGTGTTTATCTTCATGTATTGGGTCAGGCCAGGGTGTGGCATGGGTTTTTGTATGTGGTGTGTATATATTGGGATTGTAGCTAGTGGGGTGATCTAGCAAAGTCTATGGCTGTCTGGAGTGGTTCTCAATCAGTGGCAGGTGTTTATCGTTGTCTCTGAATGGGAACCATATTTAGGCAGCCATATTCTTTGAGTTTGTCATGGGTGATTGTCCTTAGTGTCCTTGTTCCTGTCTATGTATTAGTTTCGGTTTTCGTTACGTTTATTGTTTTTGTAGTGTTTGTATTTAGATTCGTGTTACGTTTGTTTATTAAATTATGGATCGCAATCTACACGCTGCATTTTGGTCCGACTCTCCTTCACACCTAGAAAACCGTTACATCGGGGGTTTGAACTTGCAACCCTCCGGTTACTAGTCCAATGCTCTAACCACTAGGCTACCCTGCCGCTATGTGGGGTGGCCAGTCCTCTTCTGGCTGTGCCGGGTGGAGATTATAACAGAACATGGCCAAGATGTTCAAATGTTCATAAATGACCAGCATGGTCGAATAATAATAAGGCAGAACAGTTGAAACTGGAGCAGCAGCACGGTCAGGTGGACTGGGGACAGCAAGGAGTCATCATGTCAGGTAGTCCTGGGGCACGGTCCTAGGGCTCAGGTCCTCCGAGAGAGAGAAAGAAAGAGAGAATTAGAGAGAGCATATGTGGGGTGGCCAGTCCTGTTCTGGCTGTGCCGGGTGGAGATTATAACAGAACATGGCCAGAACATGGCCCCTTCTTTTCATGTCTCCCCCTTCTCTTCCTGTCTCCCCCTTCTCTTCATGTCTCCCCCTTCTCTTCCTGTCTCCCTCTTCTCCTCCTGTCTCCCTCATTCTCCTCCTGTCTCCCCCCTGCTCTCCCTGTAACCCACCTCTCACCAGCTCCACACATCTAACCCTCAGTTTTCACCTTAATTCATCCAAATCTTTGTTGAGTCCAGACTTCAAACGACTGTAACTTAGTGGGAGTGTGGGTGGAAGGAAAGCCTGGGCTTGCAGGCACTCTCTGAACAGTCCCTCAGCTCACCCTATTAAAATGCCTCATTGCTTTGGCAGAGGAGCCTTTTATTGCTGCTGGTACATATTGTTGCCTTGGCTACAGTATACATCCATTCTCCAATGAGCAGGGACTTACTGCATGCGGAGAACATTTTTTTGAGGAAGTGCAGACGCAGGCAGAGACTCCTGTACCCAGGGGACAAAAAGCGTGACATTCCAATAGTGCTGGAGGTTTAGCAGAGCGCTCCTTCTATACCACTCCTCCTCCAGCTCATCTGGCTCAGCAGACCTCTAACGTGATGGGTGGGCTTAATACCCATTCCCAACATTACAGGAGTGTGTTCACAGGCACACACACTCTCTCTCGCTTCACGCACAAACACACACACACGCACACACACACACCAGACCTGACTGTGTTCAGCATAACTCAAACCTTCCCATACATCCTCAGATGTCCTGGATTCATGATTTATACCAACGTTGAAGTTACCCACACATCCATCAAGTTTAAGTGTCAGGCTAAGTGCATGCTGTCTAGGTGTCAGGCTAAGTGCATACTGTCAGGGTGTCAGGCTAAGAGCATGCTGTCCAGGTGTCAGGCTAAGAGCATTCTGTCCAGGTGTCAGGCTAAGAGCATTCTGTCCAGGTGTCAGGCTAAGTGCATTCTATCCAGGTGTCAGGCTAAGAGCATTCTGTCCAGGTGTCAGGCTAAGAGCATTCTGTCCAGGTGTCAGGCTAAGAGCATTCTGTCCAGGTGTCAGGCTAAGAGCATTCTGTCTAGGTGTCAGGCTAAGAGCATTCTGTCTAGGTGTCAGGCTAAGTGCATGCTGTCCAGGTGTCAGGCTAAGAGCATTCTGTCCAGGTGTCAGGCTAAGAGCATTCTGTCCAGGTGTCAGGCTAAGAGCATTCCGTCTAGGTGTCAGGCTAAGTGCATGCTGTCCAGGTGTCAGGCTAAGAGCATGCTGTCCAGGTGTCAGGCTAAGAGCATTCTGTCCAGGTGTCAGGCTAAGAGCATTCTGTCCAGCTGTCAGGCTAAGAGCATTCTGTCCAGGTGTCAGGCTAAGTGCATTCTGTCCAGGTGTCAGGCTAAGTGCATGCTGTCCAGGTGTCAGGCTAAGAGCATTCTGTCCAGGTGTCAGGCTAAGTGCATGCTGTCCAGGTGTCAGGCTAAGTGCATACTGTCCAGGTGTCAGGCTAAGAGCATTCTGTCCAGGTGTCAGGCTAAGTGCATTCTGTCCAGGTGTCAGGCTAAGTGCATGCTGTCCAGGTGTCAGGCTAAGTGCATGCTGTCCAGGTGTCAGGCTAAGTGCATTCTGTCCAGGTGTCAGGCTAAGTGCATGCTGTCCAGGTGTCAGGCTAAGTGCATACTGTCAGGGTGTCAGGCTAAGAGCATTCTGTCCAGGTGTCAGGCTAAGTGCATTCTGTCCAGGTGTCCAAGAGCATTCTGTCCAGGTGTCAGGCTAAGAGCATTCTGTCCAGGTGTCAGGCTAAGAGCATTCTGTCCAGGTGTCAGGCTAAGTTCATTCTGTCCAGGTGTCAGGCTAAGTGCATTCTGTCCAGGTGTCAGGCTAAGAGCATTCTGTCCAGATGTCAGGCTAAGTGCATTCTGTCCAGGTGTCAGGCTAAGAGCATTCTGTCCAGGTGTCAGGCTAAGAGCATTCTGTCCAGGTGTCAGGCTAAGAGCATTCTGTCCAGGTGTCAGGCTAAGAGCATTCTGTCCAGGTGTCAGGCTAAGAGCATTCTGTCCAGGTGTCAGGCTAAGAGCATTCTGTCCAGGTGTCAGGCTAAGTGCATTCTGTCCAGGTGTCAGGCTAAGAGCATTCTGTCCAGGTGTCAGGCTAAGAGCATTCTGTCCAGGTGTCAGGCTAAGTGCATGCTGTCCAGGTGTCAGGCTAAGTGCATTCTGTCCAGGTGTCAGGCTAAAAGCATTCTGTCCAGGTGTCAGGCTAAGTGCTGGTTTGCACTGCAGCCCTCCAGTCATTCAAATTAAAAGCTTCTGATTCTAAAGCGTCTGAATGAATGCCAATGGAGTCCTATTTGGCGCTTCTAATTGATCTCCCATGAGTTGTTCTAGATACCCTCGTCTCCTCCTCTCCTCTCCTCTCCTCTCCTCTCCTCTCCTCTCCTCTCCTCTCCTCTCCTCTCCTCTCCTCTCCTCTCCTCTCCTCTCCTCTCCTCTCCTCTCCTCTCCTCTCCTCTCCTCTCCTCTCCTCTCCTCTCCTCTCCTCTCCTCTCCTCTCCTCTCCTCTCCTCTCCTCTCCACTCCTCTCCTCTCCACTCCTCTACTCCTCCCCTCTACTCCTCCACTCCACTCCTCTACTCCACTCCTCCACTCCTCTACTCCTCCCCTCCACTCCTCTACTCCTCCCCTCCACTCCTCTACTCCTCCCCTCTACTCCTCCCCTCCACTCCTCTACTCCTCCCCTCTCGTCTCGTCTCGTCTCCTCTCCTCTCCACTCCTCTCCACTCCTCTCCACTCCTCCACTCCACTCTACTCCACTCCTCTACTCCACTCCTCTACTACTCCCCTCCACTCCTCTACTCCTCCCCTCCACTCCTCTACTCCTCCCCTCCACTCCTCTACTCCTCCCCTCCACTCCTCTACTCCTCCTCTCCTCTCCAATACTCTCCTCTCTCCCATTCTCCCCTCCACTTCTCACTGCTCTAGTCTGTTTCCAATTACCCTGGAACGAATCAAATACAATATTAATCAATGAGAGCAACATTATTAGACAACAACCATGATTAAGTGCTTCTGATACTGTTTGCACCTGGAAAGTTTTTACAAAACTGAATCTGTTTTTGGGCTATGTGTTGTACAGTCATCAACATCAATGCTCTCTCTTCCTCTCACTTGAAATCTTAAAATCTGTACTGAGTACATTAGACATGTCATTATTAGCTCCGACACTCTGGGATCTTGACATCAAGTACAGGAAGTCTCTTCCTCTGAATAATTGTTGTCTGCTTCTGGAAAGCGTTCGCAGGTTTCTCTGTTTTTAAAGTTGAGGAGGCTATACACAAATATTTACCTGGCGCCAATTACCCTGACATTATGACCACACACACACAGAGACAGACAGACAGACAGACGGGCGGGCGGACGGACAGTTAATTTTCTCCTTCTCCAAGGCCTGTGGTCCTGTATGTCTGTATATGGAATGTGTTTATACTGTCTGCCTGCCTCCTCAAACCAGATGGGTTTTACTATTACCCCAGGAGGTTGAAACATGAGCTATTTGGACGACAAAGTTTGTGGTCATGGACTCGTGAGATAACTAATCCTTGTCAGGTCGCTACATCCATCACTGTCCTCTCTCTGTAATGTCGATACACTCCAACTTCAGCCTTTTACATTCAGGGCTGACATCCAATGTAAAATCTGACTTTTCCCCTTTAAACTCAACACCCACCATCCATTCCCGGATGTACTGTTAAACACTCTTCAACAAAGCTTTCTTAGCGTCTATGTAATGCTCCGGGTGTCGTGGGTGTGGAGTCAACTGCAGGAGACAGAGAGTTCAATGTTGTGCGTCTTTTAATAACGCCTAACACACCACAGGGTGCTCACAAAAGTAACGTTCCCAAACACAGGGAATCAAAATGTACAATAGAACAAATCACGACCAGGCACAAACCACGTACCTCTAAAACAGAGCCGAAGGTTACATAGAAATAATCCCGCACAACAACCAGGCGGGCCGGCTGTCTAATAAAGACAAACTAATTAACCCTACACAGGTGCTACCACTAAACATACAAGGAGGGGGAAGGAAAAACAATCAGTGGCAGCTAATAGGCCGGTGACGACGACCGCCGAGCGCCACCCGCCCGGGAAAAGGAAACACCCTCGGTCGGACTCGTGACAGTCTAACAAGCTTTCTCTGCCCTTAACCTTTTCTGAACACCTCCAAAACAAAGGTAATGTGGTTTGTTAAGAAGAATGCCCCTCTTCCCACCGGTGTGATTACTACCTCTGAAGGTTTAGAGCATTAGGTAGTGAGTATGGTTAGATGGTCCTTCTCTCAGCACATATCAAAGCTGCAGGCTAAGATTAAATCTAGACACAGTTTCCTCTATCGTAATCGCTCCTCTTTCATCCCAGCTGCCAAACTAACCCTGATTTAGATGACCATCCTAACCTTGCTAGATTACAGAGATGTAATTTATAGATTGGCAGGTAAGGGTTCTCTTGAGCGACTAGATGTTCTTTACCATTCGATTTGCCATCAATGCTCCTTATAGGACACATCACTGCACTCTGTACTCCTCTGTAACTGGTCATCTCTGTATACCTATCGCAAGGCATATACTGAATCCTATTCTATTCTACTGTATCTTAGTTTGTGCCGCTCTGACATTGCTTGTCCATATATTTTTATATTCTTAATTCCATTCCTTTACTAGATTTGTGTGTATTGGGTATATGTTGTGTAATTGTTAGATATTACTTGTTAGATATTACTGCACTGTCAGAGCTAGAAGCACAATCATTTCACTACACCCGCAATAACATCTGCTAAACATGTGTATGTGACCAATAACATTTGATTTGATGATTTGATTTGAAGACCCACTGGTTGATGCTTATTTATAAAACCCTCTTCGGCCTCACTCCCCCCTATCAGAGATATCTACTGCAGCCCTCATCCTCCACATACAAAACCTGTTCTCTCAGTCACATTCTGTTAAAGTTCCCCAAAGCACTGGCTTCTTCGTGTGATGTATTGCTATCTCTATCTTCTTGCCCTTTGTGCTGTCGTCTGTACAATGTTTTGTGCTGCTGCCATGTTGTGTTGCTACCATGCTGTGTTGCTACCATGCTGTGTTGTCATGTGTTTCTGCCATGCTATGTTGTTGCCTTAGGTCTCTCTTTATGTAAAGAGAGTGGTGTCTCCCTTGTTGTGATGTGTGATTTGTCCTATATCTTTATTGCATTTTTTTTTTTTTATCCCAGCCCCCGTCTCCGCAGGAGGCCTTTTGCCTTTTGGTAGGCCGTCATTGTAAATAATACATTGTTCTCAACTGACTTGCCTGGTTAAATAAAGAAATAAAACATACTAATAAACTCTGACCCTAAACACACTGACTTCCTACCCTTTATACTACTGTAGCGGAAAGCCAGCCAGGCAGACTCAACACTCAGTATCTGAGACAGTTCCCTAATGCCTGTTCTAAACTCTCCCACTTCATCCCTCTCCCATTGTTATTTAGGGTGCCCATTCTCTACTGTTGCCCATACTGGCCTTCTCATAGCCCGGCTCATAATAGCTCCTCAGAGAGAACGGGATTCTAGTGGTGGAATCTTCCACCCTGGCAACCGAACAATGAATTCCATTCAGCATGACTGTGTGGTTTCAGGGGGATTCAGACTGAAGAGTTTCCCACAAACCCCTTTAATTACCACGACCAGAGACTCAACTGCTCCCTCCATCCAGGAATGTGCTCCCAAAACCAGAAATGCTTCTGTTCCATTCAGCCTGTTCTGTGAAACTCTTCCATAATTCCACAGGCGGCAGGGGAATGAGTACTGTACCAGAGAGCTGGAAATGGGTTGATATCCCCCAAATTAAATGGTGAAGGTTGGACCATCAAAGACTGTATATCTGCTGAGGTCTGTCTGTCTTCTGTGTTCCCTCCCTGGGTACAGAGTTTACCTGCTGTTATAGTTGTAGGGAGCTTGAGGAGGGAGATCAGTTATTCCATGGTTATTGTACATGGTGTATTAGAGGAGCGGAGGAGAGACGAGAGGAGTGGAGTAGAGTAGAGTAGATAGGAGAGGAGGAGAGAGAAGTGGGGAGGAGAGAGAAGTGGAGAGGAGGAGAGAGGAGAGGAGTGGAGTAGAGTAGATAGGAGAGGAGGAGAGAGAAGTGGGGAGGAGAGAGGAGAGGAGTAGAGTAGAATAGAGAGGGGGAGAGGAGTAGAGGGGAGAGGAGAGAATGTGAAAACGCAACAAGCTCACGAGAGAAGAGAAAAAAAGAACACTGAAACGTAGTTGAACTGCTCTGAAGGAGACACTACAGACACAAGACAGACTTCACACTCTGTAACAAGAGGGATGAAGAGGGAAGGAGAGAGCAGCACCTGTTATGGGTGAGGTAATGGAGACTCTCACACTCCTCTTTAGGAATTAGTGAGGTTTTGTCAGTGTTCAAACAGGCTGAAGACAGTGTCATCATGATGAAATGGAACGAGAACATGAAAGACTACTTGGACTCCAGAACATGATCTGGCTAAAACATCCTTAGCCTTTCCTACTGGGACCCACCCCACCATGATATCTTGCTTTTCTGAACATACTTTAGATTCTGCTGCAGTAGCTAAGGCTGGTGAGATCGCTTTCCTTACCTAGCTATAATGGCATGTGACCTTTTCAGGAAGTCAATGAGAGCCCAATCAGGTTGCTGCTGGTTCCACTACCTTCACATACTGTGTGTGTGGCTGGCCTTTATGAATAAATAAAAACTCAAGTACCTACATAGAACAGTGCTGCAGCAGTAAGTCAAGTCATTATCAGTCTACTGTAGATGATTAGGTTTGTTATAATTTCATTCAAGTGTACATGTACTGTACCGTATTGTGTAGTGGAGCATGTACAGGCCATAGTCCCAGTCGGTATTAGATAGAACGCCGTTGCTGTCCCGCCCTCCTGAGGGGAAAACAAACTGTGGTAACCTAGGTTACCCCGTTGGCTCACAGAAACAACTTGACCTTTTTCAAATGGAATTTTCTTGTTGTCTGCTTGTTTTAGTAAATTACAAAACTACATTTAAGAAGAGTACAACATGTCTAAAGATTTATTTTCAACATTGTCTGCTCACGAGTGTTCTCATGCCCCTTTTCATGACGGTGCAGCCATGTGAGTGTTAGCTAGCTACCGACTGGAACATTAAGCTAGCCAAGACCAACAACACAAACTGAATATACAACGGACTACAAGTTAAATGTGATGAACTGTTTTCCACAGGCATAGATACGTGTAGGGTTACATAAGCATCAGAGGGATGAGAGGAGACATGAGGACAGACAGGAGCAACAGAGGGATGAGAGGAGACATGAGGACAGACAGGAGCAACAGAGGGATGAGAGGAGACATGAGTACAGACAGGAGCAACAGAGGGATGAGAGGAGACATGAGGACAGACAGGAGCAACTGAGGGATGAGAGGAGACATGAGGACAGACAGGAGCAACAGAGGGATGAGAGGAGACATGAGGACAGACAGGAGCAACAGAGGGATGAGAGGAGACATGAGGACAGACAGGAGCAACAGAGGGATGAGAGGAGACATGAGGACAGACAGGAGCAACAGAGGGATGAGCGAAGACATGAGGACAGACAGTGGTGAAACATACTTAAGTAAAACTATTAGTAAGTACTACTTAAGTAGTTTTTTGGGGTATCTGTACTTTACTATTTATATTTTTTGACAATAATTCCTAAACAATAATTCCTAAACAAAATACTACAGACATTTTCCCTGACACCCAAAAGTACATGTTACATTGTGAATGCTTAGCAGGACAGGAAAATTGCCTAATTCACACACTAATCAAGAGAACATCCCTGGTCATCCTTTCTGCCACCTGATCTGGCAGACTCACTAAAGGCATGATTCGTTTGTAAATTATGTGTGTGTTGGAGCATGCCCCTGGCTATCCGTAAATTAAAAAACAAGAAAATGATGCTGTCTGGTTTGATTAATATAAGGAATTTGAAAGTATTTATACTTTTACTTTTGATACTTATGTATATTTAGCAATTACATATCTTTTGATACTTAAGTATGTTTAAAACCAAGTACTTTTAGACTTTTACTCAAGTAGTATTTTACTGGATGACTTTTACTTGAGTAATTTTCTATTAAGGTATCTTTACTTTTACTCAATTATGATAATTGGGTACTTTTCCCCCCACTGTGACAGACAGGAGCAACAGAGGGATGAGAATAAACCAATTAGCTCTTTCCCCACATTCTGTCACCTGCCTCTCTACTCATCCACATCGTGATAGTGTAGCCTCTTCGACCCGTGCATTTCGACCAATTAAAGTCTGGATGCAAATTACCACACACTCATTACCTGTCTCTCACAATGGAGCAGAACTCATCTCCCTCCTGCTGTACAGCTCATCGCATTAGAACAGGAGGCTCCAGGGCTGCATCATTCACACAAACACACAGACACACACACAAACATATACACACACACGCGTGCAAACAGGCAGAGCACAATTTACATCATCCCAACACCCCCACTAGCACACAGACTGAGTGCAACAAAGACTCTTGAGAAAATACTCAATATAATCTATAAATCACCAGCTGATGAAAAATGCATGTGCATGAATGTTCTCTTCCTTGACCTTGACCTCAAATGTTAGTAAACACACTGCATCTCAGTGCAAGAGGCGTCACTGCAGTACATGTTTAGAATCCAGGCTGCATCACATCCGGCCGTGATTGGGAGTCCCATAGGACGGCGCACAATTAGCCCAGTGTCGCCCGTTTGGACGGGGTAGGCCGTCATGGTAAATAAGAATTTGTTCTTAACTGACTTGTCTAGTTAAATATAGGTTCAATAATAAACAAATTAAAATGATAATGACAACCCACTGGGTACAGAGATCAATTCAATGGTCTATTCCACACAATTTTAGTGAAATGACGTGGAAACAACATTGATTCAACCAGTGTGTGCCCAGTGGGAAGTAGAAGTGATCAACATTTTAAAAAGGATCATTTTGGTAGACAGTTTCATTATTTTGACCTCCCCACGGTTCATTGGAGGAGGAAGTGTAAACTCTAACATAGCTAGAATGGTATCTTGGCTACTGTATGTACATAACTTTTTCCCATTGAGTTTTGAGAAAATGTTGCAGATTTTAAGCTAATTTTCATGCAATTCTACACAGTTTGGCCGGGAGCTGAGAGTCATTTTTGCAGTTTAAAGCTCATTTCCCGCAGTTCTGTTTTGCCATGGCTAATACTATGTTCCTCTGCTCAAAATGTATCGCAAATCAATAGGTACCTGCTCTGAATGCCAGGTTTTGGGAATTTGCAATTATCCCCGACTGTCTAGCTTTTATTTGATTGTCACTTCTCAAAGATGGTACATATTTTTTTTATAATACCATCTTTGAGAACTAACAATCAAACAAAAGCCAGATAGTCAGGGATAATCACAAATGAAACACTGAAACTGTTTTTCCATTCCGAAAATAGCCAATTAGACAGCCCGCCTAAGAATTTTTATGCAGAAAAATACCTGTAATTAATTCCAATGACTGTAATTTGCTCCATAAAAAAGGAATAGTTTGAGGTTTTGGCAATGAAGCCATTTATCTACTGTTCCTGTAGACTTTGTCATTGCGCTAACGATAGTTAGCATTGGCTTGTGAAACTACCTCTAACTCCCTATATACTGGACACAGAGACATAAAAATGGTATCCGCAATTACATTTTGTTGCAGCTATTCATAAAATAAGCATTTTTCATGTAAAAAAGCCCCCCAAAAAGGTTTCCAAAATCTAAAATAAATCACAGACCCCCTGCAGTACCTCCACAGACCCACAGACCCCACTTTGAAAAACCCTGAACAAAGAATGCAGTAATTAATTAGAATGCACTGCCCCAAACCACATCAGGGCTGCTCTGTCATTGAACAGTTCATTACCCACATACATCATTATATGCTATATCCCTTGCTTCTCTCCTCTCTCTCTCTCTCTCTTATGATGAAAGAAACTAAGTACTTGAATGCCACTTCAACAGTGAAGAGTAAAGAGGCATAACTAGCACCATCACAAAGCAAACGGCAAACACCCTCTTCCAAAAACACTCACATACATAGCGACACACTCACATCCCATCAATGTCAAAGCCACCAAAACAACTCCAGTAACACAGACACAAAGGTTCAACACTAATGTCCCATCCACATTGACATACATTCCCACTTCCAAAAACACTTTATGGTCCAGCTACTGTCGAACCATTAAACCTCCCTGAAATGTGTATGTAATTATTGTGGAGAAATGATTGATTGCGCAACAGGAACCAGGAATTCCCTCTCTGAATTGGATTGAGAAAGGCAGGCTAGATAGAGGGAAATAGAACGTGCGAAAAGAGCCCCGTGGCTTCAGGCTATTTGACATGGGAGAATGGGAAATGTGGGGACCCGGTATCCAAGTGGGTTACACAGTAGGTAAATTGGCCATTAATTTCCTTACACCCTATGTTTGGAATAATCTCCACAAGACGTTTTGTTGGATGCTTTGACATCCCTAGGGCAATTCAGACAGCTGACAGAGGATTTTTATAATAAAGAATGTATTTGTTTTAATTGACTATGTTTTGTATCTTAATGTGTATTTAATGTGTTGTCTATATTTATGTTTATCTATACTTACCTGTTGTATGTCTTTGTTTTTGCATTGTGCAGGGCTCATTTGTAAAAGAGACTTTAGTCTCAATTTGACTTCCCTGTTGAAATAAAGCTACGTCCTCCTATAGCTCCTCCCACTCTCTGGTTTGCAGGGTTGTTATCCAGTCAAACAATATCACAATGTCCTAAGGAGCCTCACTAACTTACGTCTATAAGTGGCTGCTGGTTCAACTAATTCTCTATTCAACTAATTCTTATTTTCACCTCCCACACACTGGCTTTCAGGGACCTCCGGCTGTATGTATGCCAGGAGGGTTGTATGTTGAGATCTGTTGCTAGACTCCTACTCAAAATCCCTTAACACTGCTGTCTCTGATCAAGATATCAAAGGATTACAGCAATGTTTTCTGAGGCATTACATATGTCTCCATGTCACAATCAGGTATTAGCTCTCTAATACACATCCTATATGATTATACTGTGTAGTGGTGTCGTGGCTGGTGATTAGCTGGGAGGCGGGTGTCTTTGACCCAGAGAGAGATGGTCCATCTGGCATGTAGTCTGACCCCTGGTGGGGTGGGGCGGAACAGGGTGGGGGTCACCAGCAGGAGGCTGAAGACAGGAGAGGTGGGGGATGGGGGTGGGCGCGGGGACAGATTGCCATGGTAATCTGCACCCCTCATCTGGGATATGCAAACGGTAGTAGCAGGGAAGGAGGACATGGACTTCTCCATGGTGAAGGGAAGAGAGGATGTGGCGGCCTATCTGTGTTCCGTGGGAGCTGGATGGAGGGGACGTGATTGGAGGTAAAGCAGGAAACGTACAGCCTCTGTCTCAGTCAGTGTCAGACAGGACTAGAGTAGCATCTGTCGGCTAATCCTGCGCTGAATGGATGGAGGATATGTACAGGTCTCATTACATTCCTACGCAGGCTTTGTTTTTGTCACTTCTCAGTCACATCTCTGAGCATTATTGTCTTCAGACTGTACTGTAGAGAAGGCTTTCAAATTAGACCGGTGCATTTTATACATCTTGTAATGGGATCCCCGCAGATATACTGTATACTGTAACATGTGAGGCTATTATGTAGCCTTGTGATCAGCGATATGCAGACATCTAATATGGCAGCTCACTGTCCTAAACTCAGGTGCGAGGGTGTGTGCGTGCGTGTGTGCATTCATGTTTGTGTGTGTCAAGAGGGGGGTTACCGACAGATTGGGTGAGTGTCGACATGACAGAAACAGGAAGTGGATAGAGGAGGATGACTCATCCATACTGTCAAGTGCCTCTGAGGAGGTGTAACCACTGTGTGATCTAAATGGATGAGGACTGAGCTGGGTCTCTCTCTGTCTCTTTCTCTCTCTCGCTCTTTCTCTCTCAGAGGCTTTGAATGGCCTCATGCACAGATGAGGGAATTTCCTGTAATAGAGTTCTGATTGAGGAATTTGCCTTTTGAGCACATACTGTAAGATCCACTAAGGTTCTCCAGAAAAGCCTGTCACTTCTATCGTCCGCCCTCAGGCAACGATCAGCAGCCCACTAAATGTATGTATTTTGTTCTAATTTGGTGACTTTACCCTTTTCAGAAATTCTTAAGCCGTAAATTAGCCTGCGATACTCCTATCTCATTTATCAAAAAGCAGAATGACATTTTTGGGCCAGGATCCGGTGTTGCAGAACACTGCTCAGATGAGAGCTGGTTAGTTTAGAAAAGAAGCAACAATAACCGGCTCGTTGATCAAGTTATTTGACAGGTGTGAGCATTCTGGTTGGATTTGTTGGGTATTGCCATTTGTTCACTTTGTTTGTGATTCTGTTCACAGCTTTTAGAACTATGAGCAGCTGTGTTGTTTAATGATAGCTGTTAAAGTTCAAGGTAAAAGTGTTCTTTCATGGTAGTTGTGAGAACTGCGTGTGATAGTAATGTGTAGCACAATGGAGGTTGGGGGAGCTGGGGTCTCATAGTACAGTTTAATGAGAGTTGGGAGTTGTTTGTGTGGTGAGCTTTGGGAGTTGTGTGTGGTAGTTGTTATTGAACAGTACTTCTGAGGGCTCTGTCTTTTTAATGCCGCATATCAATCGCAAGTTAGCTTTCCTTCTCATCAGTCATGCTGTATTACATAGGCTTTAGTTTCTCTGCAGTTCTTTACCACTTTCTATAGAGAGAAGATTAAAGTTTAAGCCTATTGTTGCCTGTGCAGCTGTTGCTAAGCAACTACCATTGGATGGTATGCCGCAGAGGAACATAATAAGTTATGTTTCTCGGACTCCATTTAACCTTTGCTATCACAATGAGCTTCAAAGTTGCTGCTAGTTTCCAGTCGTTGTGAATAACAGACCAGTATGTGTTTATGACCTGTGACTGTGTATATCAGGGATGGGCAACTGGTGGCTGGCCACTTTTGTAGGCCCGCGGATCCATTTCAAATTATTACGATTTCTTTTGTGAACTTACTGTTGAGAGTTAGAACAGTAGAACACAAAAGGTGAAATTTCAAAATGTGGTTGTGCATCAGCAGTTTTTCTCTTGTTATGTTAGTCACTGACGTTTTCTCAATTAATCAATTTCAGCAAAAAAAAATAGATTGGTAAATTCATCTAATGGCCAGCTATCTAAACTTAATAATCGTGGTTGAATTACTGACCGTGGCCCCCCATTGAGTCACTCTCATTCAGATATCATATTAAATAAAAAATGCAAACATTTCTCTCCACTCTATGGCAAAGGGTGTAGAATTGCAGGAAATTAGGTGTAAATCTGCAAATTTTTCTCTCTTCTCTCAAAGCAAAATGTGTAAAATTGTATGGAATCAATTTCAAGCCATATGTATTGAATTCAAAATAAAGTTGAGAATGTAAACATTATATTTTCAAGGACGGTGAAATAATGTGTCATGTCCTGACCATAGGATGCCTTTATTTTCTATGGTAGAGTAGGTCAGGGCGTGACTAGGGATTTAGTCTAGTTTATATTTTCTATGTGGGGTTCAAGTTTGTTTTTTCTATGTTGGTGTGTTGGTATGATTCCCAATTAGACGCAGCTGGCTATCGTTATCTCTAATTGGGGATCATACTTAAGTAGCATTTTTCCACCTGTGTGTTATGGGATATTGTTTTGAGTAGTGTATGTAGCACCTCTGTTGTCACGGTTTGTTGTTTCGTTTGTTTGTTTTGCAAAGTTTCACTATTAAATATTATGTGGAACTCAACATATGAAATTTAGGTAATATGAGATTATTACTACCACAGATGGATGATGAAGTAGAGGTTGAATTGATGGTTGAATTTGAGGGTTCATAGGAGGCATTCAGTATCGTACCTCACACAAGAAACAGAGAACACATAGACAGGCAAGCAACCCTTGCTTTCTGGCCTGCGACTAGTAACTCTACAACATGGGCACCGTAAATTGATCTGAAGTGTTGAGTGGAATGTAAAATAGTATTTTTGTGTACGCATGACCAGCTGCTCTGTAGGAAGATGGCCTGGATGAATCTGGTTAGAATTCAAAACTCAACCGAGAGCTCACTCGTAGTTAATTAATCAGAGCTCATATCAGGGGGCAGAGGTGCAGAGTAACTCCAGTCTATCCCAACCTGCCAACCTGTCCTCAGGGAAGGGGCTGCTGCCTCGGGGAGTCACAAGACATGAACAGCAGTAGATGTCACTGTAGTGTAATTTGTGACTGACTGGCTCGATTTGGTCTCATGTAGCAAAATTTTAAATGGTGTTTTTAACATTGGATAAAAGTAGACTCAGAGCTAGAAAATTGTATATCATACACTACAGTTAGAAACAATGGAAAAGTAATTCTGCTTTGAAAGTTGATAAACGTATAACCTAATTTTTGGGAAAATGGCCTTTGAATGTTTTGGTACCTACTGGAGAGTTCTTCTTTGTCTATACCCATTCAGCATCGTTCATACCCTCTTAAGCTTTAGCCCCACCCATCTCTTTAAGGGTTGATCCGAGCGTTCTGCCCTAACAACAGCAGTCAAGCACCAAAGCTAACTGGCTAACGCTGGCTAGTTACTTCCAGACACAAATGAGAGAACAGCTCACTGACCATTTAATTCACCCTAGCAGAGCTGATTAGGCTATTTTTATGTTATCCAGAGTGTTGGTGACTGCCACTATGTGGCTGGCAACAATATATGCTTTTTTGCCAACGTTTACTGACACTGGCCATAGCGTTCGTAAATTCGTCAGTTATTCTGCACTCTGGCACACTCAGACGAGAGTGCTCTGAAATCGGAGTTGATAGCCACAGTGAAATTACCAGCTACGTCTATCGCAGAGACATTCTATTGAAATGGTTACTTGCATAGTGGCTAGCTAGCTAGGTAAACAATGAACCATAATTCCAACTCATGATGTTACTACACTGCATGAATCTAACCAACCAGGTTCAATGTTAGCTAGCTAATATTAGGCTATAACTAGCAAAGCAAACGGCTCTGAGATACGAATAATATTACTAAAGTCGTGGCCAAAAGTTTTGAGAATGACACAAATATTAATTTTCACAAAGTCTGCTGCCTCAGTTTGTATGATGGCAATTTGCATATACTCCAGAATGTTATGAAGAGTGATCAGATGAATTGCAATTAATTGAAATGTCCCTCTATGGCATGTAAATGAACTGAATCCCCAAGAAAGATTCCCACTGCATTTCAGCCCTGCCACAAAAGGACCAGCTGACATCATGTCAGTGATTCTCTCATTAACACAAGTGTGAGTGTTGACGAGGACAAGGCTGGAGATCACTCTGTCATGCTGATTGAGTTCGAATAACAGACTGGAAGCTTCAAAAGGAGGGTGGTGCTTGGAATCATTGTTCTTCCTCTGTCAACCATGGTTACCTGCAAGGAAACACGTGCTGTCATCATTGCTTTGCACAAAAAGGGCTTCACAGGCAAGGATTTTGCTGCCAGGAAGATTGCACCTAAATCAACCATTTATCGGATCACCAAGAACGTCAAGGACAGCGGTTCAATTGTTTTGAAGAAGGCTTCAGGGCTCCCAAGAAAGTCCAGCAAGCGCGAGGACCATCTCCTAAAGTTGATTCAGCTGCGGGATCGGCGCACCACCAGTACAGAGCTTGCTCAGGAATGGCAGCAGGCAGGTGTGAGTGCATCTGCACCCACAGTGAGGCGAAGACTTTTGGAGGATGGCCTGGTTTCAAGAAGGGTAGCAAAGAAGCCACTTCTCTCAAGGAAAAACATCAGGGACAGACTGATATTCTGCAAAAGGTACAGGGATTGGACTGCTGACTGTGGTAAAGTAATTTTCTCTGATAAATCCCCTTTCCACAACCTTTCGGTTACTAGTCCATTGGGGCATCCGGTAAAAAGCTTGTCCGGAGAAGACAAGTTGAGCGCTACCCAATCCTGTGTCATGCCAACAGTAAAGCATCCTTAGACCATTAATGTGTGGGGTTGCTTCTCAGCCAAGGGAGTGGGCTCACTCACAATTTTGCCTAAGAACACAGCCATGAATAAAGAATGGTACCAACACATCCTCCGAGAGCAACTTCTCCCAACAATTGGTGACGAACAATGCCTTTTCCAGCATGATGGAGCACCTTGCCATGAGGCAAAAGTGATAACTAAGTGGCTCGGGGAACAAAATATCAATATTTTGGGTCCATGGCCAGGAAACTCCCCAGACCTTAATCCCATTGAGAACTTGTGGTCAATCCTCAAGAGGCGGGTGGACAAACAAAAACCCACAAATTCTGACAAACTCCAAGCATTGATTATGCAAGAATGGGCTGCCATCAGTCAGGATGTGGCCCAGAAGTTAATTGACAGCATGCCAGGGCGGATTGCAGAGGTCTTGAAAAAGAAGGGTCAACACTGCAAATATTGACTCTTGTCACGCCCTGGCCATAGAGAGGCTTTTTATTCTATATTTTGGTTAGGCCAGGGAGTGACTAGGGTGGGCATTCTCTGTCCTTTTTTCTGTTTTATATTTCTATGTCTTGGCCTGGTGTGGTTCTGAGAACCATACTTAGGTACCCTTTTCCCCCACCTATTTTGTGGGAAGTTAACTTTGTAGTTGTTCACGGCACATAGCCCAAAGCTTCACGGTTGTTGGTTTTTTGTTCTTCGTTTTGTCGGCGTCATTTTTAAATAAAGTTCAATGCTGCACCTTGGTCCAATCCTTCAGCCAGCCGTGACAGACTCTTTGCATCAACTTCATGTAATTGTCAATAAAAGCCTTTGACACTTATGAAATGCTTGTAATTATACTTCAGTATTCCATAGTAACATCTGACAAAAATATCTAAAGACACTGAAGCAGCAAACTTTGTGAAAATTAATATTTGTGTTATTCTCAACTTTTGGCCACGACTGTACAGTGATCATACATGTAACGTTAGCTAGCTGACCTAACAACAGCAGTCACATACCTAAGCTACAAATGAGAGAACACCTCACTGACCATTTTACTCACCCTATTGAAATGGATACTTGCATAGTGGAGTCTTTTGTTAATGAATTGTAGCTAGCTAGCTAAACAATGAACCATAATCCCAACTCATGATGTTTTTATTTTTATCAGGCAAGTCAGTTAAGAACAAATTCTTATTTTCAATGACGGCCTAAGAACTGCCTGTTCAGGGGCAGAATGACAGATTTGTACCTGGGTCAGCTTGAGGATTTGATCTTGCAACCTTTTGGTTACTAGTCCAACACTCTAACCACTGGGCTACCCTGCCACCCCAACTCATGATGTTACTACCCTGCATGAATCTGCAGGTAGCTAACCAACCAGGTTCAATGTTAGCTAGCTAACATTGGGCTATAACTAGCAAAGCAAATGGCTCTGAGATACAAATAATATTAATGCACAGATCATACACGTAATGTTAACTAGCAAGCCAGCCAGCTAACGTTAACTAGATAGCTAACAGTACACTTTAATTTGAAATGAAAATTACTTTCTGTCAAAATTAGAAATGTGTAATATCTGAAAATGTAGCTAGCTAGACTATCTTACCCCTATACATCATGGATGGACGCTTCTCACTGTCACGGATGCCATGGTTGCCCTTAGTTTGAAGATGTAATCCGGAGACAGGTGTTTTCTCCATCTCCTTAGCTATCATACTCTAATTCTGCTGATTTCAAAACTTGGTCCTTCAGGAAGTGGAGAGCAACACTTATGCAGTTCTAGTACATTATATATATTTTTTAAAACAGCGTTAGACAGTATCAAAACTCAGGATAAGACCCAGATGCAGACAGCTAGAATAACAGTTGTTTATTGACCCAAACAGGGGGAAGGCAAATGACAAGTCAAGGGCAGGCAGAGGTTCGTAATTGGGTCAGAGTCGAGAAGGTACAGAACGGCAGGTAGGCTCGGTGTCATGGCAGACAGAATGGTCAGAACCGGGGAAACCAGGAAACAGAAACTTGAGAAAACAGGAAGACAGGAAAGTAAGACTGGATAAGACTAGACGAACTGGCAACAGACATACAGAGAACACAGGTATAAATTCATAGAGGATAATGGAGAAGATGGGAGACACCTGGAGTGGGGTGGAGACGAGCACAAAGACAGGTGAAACCTATCAGGGTGTGACAGACAGGATTACCTACACATACTGACCAGCTGAAATAGACAGAAGTTCGCTATATGTCAGACCAATCCAAACTCATCTCTCGGCATGTCCAGCCCACTCATTATCTCAGCTAATCATGGCTAGCGGGAAGGTTGCTGACTTTTTCTGTGGCTAAACCAACAAGGCTTGCAATTTAACAATTGTATTTGTATTTACAGATGGCATACAAGTTTGTTATTAAGGCACATGAAAGTTCACATGTTCCAGAAGGCATTTCAGCCCAAAAACACATTTCGATAAATTTCAATAAAGTATAAAGTTTAAGTTCAAATGGCTTTCCTGAAGTAGTGAACCGCGACATACGCCTAGTTTCCTGAAACGGGTCTCATTTAGTCAACTGTATTTGTGCTGTACTTTGTGTGCACTGATCTGATCACACCACCTTCATCTACGGTATGTAGAGGGATCAAGCTTCTGTCATGCTGGTATTATGGTATCTATGGACTGTGTGTGTCTTTCTTCAGCTGAGATGACATACTGTAGGTACTATATCTCTTTTAGATGCCTCGGTCTCACTGCTCTGTTGTTACTTTGACTTTCTTCTTCTTTCATTTAATGTGCCCTTCAGAGTGCCAGCTGAATGCCATCCCAGGTGCTCTGTGCCCTTCAGAGTGCCAGCTGAATGCCATCCCAGGTGCTCTGCGCCCTTCAGAGTGCCAGCTGAATGCCATCCCAGGTGCTCTGTGCCCTTCAGAGTGCCAGCTGAATGCCATCCCAGGTGCTCTGTGCCCTTCAGAGTGCCAGCTGAATGCCATCCCAGGTGCTCTGTGCCCTTCAGAGTGCCAGATGAATGCCATCCCAGGTGCTCTGTGCCCTTCAGAGTGCCAGCTGAATGCCATCCCAGGTGCTCTGTGCCCTTCAGAGTGCCAGCTGAATGCCATCCCAGGTGCTCTGTGCCCTTCAGAGTGCCAGCTGAATGCCATCCCAGGTGCTCTGTGCCCTTCAGAGTGCCAGCTGAATGCCATCCCAGGTGCTCTGTGCCCTTCAGAGTGCCAGCTGAATGCCATCCCAGGTGCTCTGTGCCCTTCAGAGTGCCAGCTGAATGCCGTCCCAGGTGCTCTGTGCCCTTCAGAGTGCCAGCTGAATGCCGTCCCAGGTGCTCTGTGCCCTTCAGAGTGACAGCTGAATGCCATCCCAGGTGCTCTGCTCTCATTACAGCACAGTCACTCTCCTGGGGAGACGGCTCAGTGACCCAATAGAGAACTACCCTGATCAGTGACGCAGAAATATGGAGAGAGAGATAGGGAGGGAGGGAAAGCGAGAGACTGCTGCAGGCACAGGGATAGGATAGGAGGGTTCATAGTCATGGGTTGAAGGGGATTGAGTTTAGAAAGTCCAGAGAGGAGAGAGGGGATTGATTAGGACAGGTGTCACTGAAAGAGGGCAGCGATAGAAATAGCAGAGGCATGATTGCCATGATGGAAGGGATGGGCACTTGGGTATTAGAGTGGTGACTCTCAGCAGCACTCTCATCTGCTACAGTAAATGAAGATGAGATCCATCTGTCAGTGTGCCACTAAGCCAGTGGACTATTGTCTGTGCTTAACAGTAATCACACAGATGTCATGGCTGAGAGAGACTGAGAGAGAGGTGGAGGTAGAGGAGACTGGTGAACTGTATGTTCTCCTCTTCTCAGCTCTAAACAAATATTATGTCTCAGAACTGTGTATGGATGGTCAGGGAGGGGTGGACACTGTGTATGGATGGTCAGGGAGGGGTGGACACTGTGTATGGATGGTCAGGGAGGGGTGGACACTGTGTATGGATGGTCAGGGAGGGGTGGACACTGTGTATGGATGGTCAGGGAGGGGTGGACACTGTGTATGGATGGTCAGGGAGGGGTGGACACTGTGTATGGATGGTCAGGGAGGGGTGGACACTGTGTATGGATGGTCAGGGAGGGGTGGACACTGTGTATGGATGGTCAGGGAGGGGTGGACACTGTGTATGGATGGTCAGGGAGGGGTGGACACTGTGTACAAGCAGACATGCCACAGTCATCAGTAGTCAGGGAGGGGTGGACACTGTGTACAAGCAGACATGCCACAGTCATCAGTAGACATGCCACAGTCATCAGTAGACATGCCACAGTCATCAGCAGACATGCCACAGTCATCAGTAGACATGCCACAGTCATCAGCCGACATGCCACAGTCATCAGTAGACATGTCATCAGTAGACATGCCACAGTCATCAGCAGACATGCCACAGTCATCAGCAGACATGCCACAGTCATCAGTAGACATGCCACAGTCATCAGCAGACATGCCACAGTCATCAGCAGACATGCCACAGTCATCAGCAGACATGCCACAGTCATCAGCAGACATGCCACAGTCATCAGCAGACATGCCACAGTCATCAGCAGACATGCCACAGTCATCAGCAGACATGCCACAGTCATCAGTAGACATGCCACAGTCATCAGTAGACATGCCACAGTCATCAGCAGACATGCCAGTCATCAGTAGACATGCCACAGTCATCAGTAGACATGCCACAGTCATCAGCAGACATGCCACAGTCATCAGTAGACATGCCACAGTCATCAGCAGACATGCCAGTCATCAGTAGACATGCCACAGTCATCAGTAGACATGCCACAGTCATCAGTAGACATGCCACAGTCATCAGCAGACATGCCACAGCCATCAGTAGACATGCCACAGTCATCAGTAGACATGTCACAGTCATCAGCAGACATGCCACAGTCATCAGTAGACATGCCACAGTCATCAGTAGACATGCCACAGTCATCAGCAGACATGTCACAGTCATCAGCAGACATGCCACAGTCATCAGTAGACATGCCACAGTCATCAGTAGACATGCCACAGTCATCAGCAGACATGCCACAGTCATCAGTAGACATGCCACAGTCATCAGTAGACATGTCACAGTCATCAGCAGACATGCCACAGTCATCAGTAGACATGCCACAGTCATCAGCAGACATGTCACAGTCATCAGCAGACATGCCACAGTCATCAGCAGACATGCCACAGTCATCAGTAGACATGCCACAGTCATCAGTAGACATGCCACAGTCATCAGCAGACATGCCACAGTCATCAGTAGACATGCCACAGTCATCAGCAGACATGCCACAGTCATCAGCCGACATGCCACAGTCATCAGCAGACATGCCACAGTCATCAGCCGACATGCCACAGTCATCAGCAGACATGTCACAGTCATCAGTAAACATGCCACAGTCATCAGTAGACATGTCACAGTCATCAGTAGACATGCCACAGTCATCAGTAGACATGCCACAGTCATCAGTAGACATGCCACAGTCATCAGTAGACATGTCACAGCCATCAGTAGACATGCCACAGTCATCAGCAGACATGCCACAGTCATCAGTAGACATGCCACAGTCATCAGTAGACATGCCACAGTCATCAGCAGATATGCCAGTCATCAGTAGACATGCCACAGTCATCAGTAGACATGCCACAGTCATCAGCAGACATGCCACAGTCATCAGTAGACATGCCACAGTCATCAGCAGACATGCCAGTCATCAGTAGACATGCCACAGTCATCAGTAGACATGCCACAGTCATCAGTAGACATGCCACAGTCATCAGCAGACATGCCACAGCCATCAGTAGACATGCCACAGTCATCAGTAGACATGTCACAGTCATCAGCAGACATGCCACAGTCATCAGTAGACATGCCACAGTCATCAGTAGACATGCCACAGTCATCAGCAGACATGTCACAGTCATCAGCAGACATGCCACAGTCATCAGTAGACATGCCACAGTCATCAGTAGACATGCCACAGTCATCAGCAGACATGCCACAGTCATCAGTAGACATGCCACAGTCATCAGTAGACATGTCACAGTCATCAGCAGACATGCCACAGTCATCAGTAGACATGCCACAGTCATCAGCAGACATGTCACAGTCATCAGCAGACATGCCACAGTCATCAGCAGACATGCCACAGTCATCAGTAGACATGCCACAGTCATCAGTAGACATGCCACAGTCATCAGCAGACATGCCACAGTCATCAGTAGACATGCCACAGTCATCAGCAGACATGCCACAGTCATCAGCCGACATGCCACAGTCATCAGCAGACATGCCACAGTCATCAGCCGACATGCCACAGTCATCAGCAGACATGTCACAGTCATCAGTAGACATGCCACAGTCATCAGTAGACATGTCACAGTCATCAGTAGACATGCCACAGTCATCAGTAGACATGCCACAGTCATCAGTAGACATGCCACAGTCATCAGTAGACATGTCACAGCCATCAGTAGACATGCCACAGTCATCAGCAGACATGCCACAGTCATCAGCCGACATGCCACAGTCATCAGCAGACATGTCACAGTCATCAGTAGACATGCCACAGTCATCAGTAGACATGTCACAGTCATCAGTAGACATGCCACAGTCATCAGTAGACATGCCACAGTCATCAGTAGACATGCCACAGTCATCAGTAGACATGTCACAGCCATCAGTAGACATGCCACAGTCATCAGCAGACATGCCACAGTCATCAGCCGACATGCCACAGTCATCAGCAGACATGTCACAGTCATCAGCAGACATGCCATAGTCATCAGTAGACATGCCACAGTCATCAGTAGACATGCCACAGTCATCAGTAGACATGCCACAGTCATCAGTAGACATGCCACAGTCATCAGCAGACATGCCACAGTCATCAGTAGACATGCCACAGTCATCAGTAGACATGCCACAGTCATCAGTAGACATGCCACAGTCATCAGCAGACATGCCACAGTCATCAGTAGACATGCCACAGTCATCAGTAGACATGCCACAGTCATCAGTAGACATGCCACAGTCATCAGCAGACATGCCACAGTCATCAGCCGACATGCCACAGTCATCAGCAGACATGTCACAGTCATCAGCAGACATGCCACAGTCATCAGTAGACATGCCAGTCATCAGTAGACATGCCACAGTCATCAGTAGACATGTCATCAGTAGACATGCCACAGTCATCAGTAGACATGCCACAGTCATCAGTAGACATGCCACAGTCATCAGCAGACATGTCACAGTCATCAGCAGACATGCCACAGTCATCAGTAGACATGCCAGTCATCAGTAGACATGCCACAGTCATCAGTAGACATGTCATCAGTAGACATGCCACAGTCATCAGTAGACATGCCACAGTCATCAGCAGACATGCCACAGTCATCAGTAGACATGCCACAGTCATCAGTAGACATGCCACAGTCATCAGTAGACATGTCATCAGTAGACATGCCACAGTCATCAGTAGACATGTCCTCAGTAGACATGCCACAGTTATCAGCAGACATGCCACAGTCATCAGCAGACATGCCACAGTCATCAGTAGACATGTCACAGTCATCAGCAGACATGCCACAGTCCTCAGTAGACATGCCATAGTCCTCAGTAGACATGCCACAGTCATCAGTAGACATGTCACAGCCATCAGTAGACATGCCACAGTCATCAGTAGACATGTCACAGCCATCAGTAGACATGCCACAGCCATCATTAGACATGCCACAGTCATCAGCAGACATGCCACAGTCATCAGCAGACATGCCACAGTCGTCAGCAGACATGCCACAGTCATCAGTAGACATGCCACAGCCATCAGTAGACATGCCACAGTCATCAGTAGACATGCCACAGTCATCAGTAGACATGCCACAGCCATCAGTAGACATGCCACAGCCATCAGTAGACATGCCACAGTCATCGGTAGACATGCCACAGTCATCAGCAGACATGTCACAGCAGCACTGCAGGTCAACTTAGAGCCAGGTGGAGACGACACATGCAACATTAGATCAGCAGCACTAACCCACCAGATTACAGACTCCTACAGCCACGTCTAATAGAGTAGTAACATCATGTGGAACATTAGATCAGCAGCACTAACCCACCAGATTACAGACTCCTACAGCCACGTCTAATAGAGTAGTAACATCATGTGATGGAACTGCCAGTCAAGGAACTGTAATTGATGGATATGTAACCTAATGAGCAGACCGACTGTGTGCCTGAGTGTGTGGATTTGATCTCACAAAGGGGCCCTGACAGCTCTTGCTCCACAACTCTAGCTGTATGGATGCTAATGAGCGCTGCTGCTGCCATCACACTAATTATACAGAGGTGTTGCTGTTTGATAGAGAGGGCGGAGGAGACCGAGACACAGTGTGAGCGGACGCTCTGACACAACAACACACACGCATCTCTGAGTTGCTCCCTCATGCAGGAGGACAGGAGCATGTGGCCAACTCCCTTCTCAGAAATGTCTCTTCTCTGAAACATCAATGATTCTGCATGTTCTCTATTGTGGTAAATGGTCATAGTTTAGATACCAAGCTGACATGGCTTTACTCCATGTTTTGGATTACTGATGAAACATTATGTGATCTGACACCCGCCAAGTCTTAAGTTTATCAACTGTTTTCTAAAGATAGTGTTCCTGTCTCTTACAATCAAGTACATAGTATGGATGTATGAATGGAGTCTCTGTTTCCATGCACATCACATCACAC
Organism: Oncorhynchus kisutch; assembly: GCF_002021735.2. Taxonomy (NCBI): domain Eukaryota; kingdom Metazoa; phylum Chordata; class Actinopteri; order Salmoniformes; family Salmonidae; genus Oncorhynchus; species Oncorhynchus kisutch. Next base: position 16,666,766 of record NC_034174.2, on the reverse strand, counting down.
CTGAATGGAGCCTCTGTTTCCATGCATATCACATCACACCTGAATGGAGCCTCTGTTTCCATGCATATCATATCACACCTGAATGGAGCCTCTGTTTCCATGCATATCACATCACACCTGAATGGAGCCTCTGTTTCCATGCATATCACATCACACCTGAATGGAGCCTCTGTTTCCATGCATATCACATCACACCTGAATGGAGCCTCTGTTTCCATGCATATCACATCACACCTGAATGGAGCCTCTGTTTCCATGCATATCACATCACACCTGAATGGAGCCTCTGTTTCCATGCATATCACATCACACCTGAATGGAGCCTCTGTTTCCATGCATATCATATCACACCTGAATGGAGCCTCTGTTTCCATGCATATCACATCACACCTGAATGGAGCCTCTGTTTCCATGCATATCACATCACACCTGCTATGCATCTGTAAGGTAAGAAGAGGGCTATGCCAGTAGGAAGTACCATTGCTCATAGACCCCTGCATTATTACAGCCAAAGCACACACACACACGCACACACAGGCAGATGTATCACTTAACCAGAGGGAAATAGGTCTGTTTGATGGATTTCCCTCCATGAGCAGGACAACTAGTATTGTTTGCCTTTTATTTCACACACCTCCCCTTCCCTATCAAAGCGGATCACACATGGCCTAGAGTGACATGAGGAATGACCAGTGGGAGTGAGTGAAACTCTCTGGTTGGCTGGAGGGTTCCTGTATTAATATCAGTGTTATCTGAGCTCTCAGTGGTTGCCTTTCAAATAGCACCCTATTGACTATTTAGTGCACTACACTCTTAGAAAAAGGGTTCCAAAAGGGTTCATTGAGGAGTGATAGTGTTCTACCAAGAACCATTTCGATCAGAAGAACCATTTTTGGAAGACAAGGGTTCTTTATAAAGGGCTCTACCTAGAACATTTAACATCCTAAGAACAGTTTTTGGAAGAAAGGGGTCTTTAATGATTCTTAGGAAGGCAAGAAGGATTCTACATAAAACCATATATAATATTTCCCAGGATGCTTCATTGTATGGATATTTTCTGAATTGTTTGTTCTTGTCACCGAAGTCGGTTCCTCTCCTTGTTCGTGCGGCGTTCAGCGGTCGGCGTCACCGGTCTTCTAGCCATCGTCAGTCCACTTTTCATTTTCCTTTTGTTTTGTCTTGTTTTCCTACACACCTGGTTCTCATTTCCCTCATTAAGTGTTGTGTATTTAACCCTCTGTTCCCCCCATGTCTTTGTGTGGTATTGTTTGTTGTAAGTGCTTGTGCACATGTTGACTGGTGTGCGTCGGGTTTTCTACCCATGTTGGTTATTTCTTTATGCCGTTGGTTTTGCTATTAAACTGCTCCGGCTGTTACCTAGTGCTGCTCTCCTGCGTCTGACTTCACTGCCACCAGTTACGCACCCCATTACAGTGCTACTGTAATATCTGTGTTTTTGCATTGATTGGTTGATTCATTTTATGCTGCACCAAAGTAAATAACATAACGTTTTCTAAACTAATTCAATCAGTAAGTAATTTGATTTATTGCATCCCTTACTGAGATAGTTCTTCAAGTTTAGATGATTGAGGTAGTCTCAGTATTCAATCATCCCTACCCTGGCAGTCATTAACAATTCCACTTGTTGGATATCCTAATTCTGGCTGGATTCCAATAGGAATTACACATCACTTTGCAAGCCAGCATAGTGTGACTTGCAGGCCTGATGTGGCCTGTAAACTAGGAGATTCATGACACTACTGTGTTAGGGTATAACTAGGCACTCAAATAAAAGCCTTATATATGTAATGTATTGTCTAAAATAATACATTGTTAATGGCTAATAAGGCTGGTGGAATCATTCATAGAGGGTTCTAGGATGAACCCTCCAAAGATTAAATGGTTCTTGGTAGAATCCATCATAGAGGGTTCTCGACAGAACCATATACAGGGGGTTCTTTGAAGAACTAGATAGAACCCTCTGCAAAGGGTTCTACCCAGCACCAAAAAGGGTTCCCCTATGGGGACAAACCGAAGAGACCTGCATGGTTCTACTGAGCAACTTTTTTTCTAAGAGTGTGCTTTTGACCAGGGCCCATAGTGTACTATGTAGGGAATAGGGTGCCATTTGGGATGCTGACAGTGTTCCAATCATGCCACACTCATTACCATGGGCCAATGGGCCACAGGACCATAACAGTCTTCATTGATGGACAGCAGTGGTATTTCACCCTGAACCCTCCCATATTACCTTCCCATCTTGCTAGGCCAAGTCTCTCTCATTCTCTTTTTCACTCTCTTTTTCACTCTCTTTTTCTCTCTCTCTCTTACTCTCTCTCTTTCTCGCTCTCACTCTCTTTGTCTCTCTACCTGTCTGACGCGTGGTAAACAGAGTTGATGTCTGACGCACAGTAAACATGCATCCTGGGCCAGGGCATTGATCTTGGATATACGTTGCCTTCACTTACCTCTGTGTGTATCAAACATATCAGGCCACTAGAGTACTCCATTAGCCTGGAAGACTACTGTCAGACAGCTTGGCTAGGGCTGCATCCTGGGGCGTGACTTGAACCGGACCCACCCTGACAGCTATCGACATGGAGGCTACAGTCAGTCATCCTCCCTACCCCCTGTCCACTAACTCACCTAGAAAAGTGCACTATCTCTGCAGGTAAGTGAAGGACACATCTGGTTAGGCCGAGTCCTGCTGTTCTAGTGCTACTCTCTTTAGCTGGTTTCCCATAGGGAGTACATTATTGTAAGTTGCCCTCATTCCATCATGTTGTATGCTGGTTTGTGGGTGTTCAACACTGCGTTTATAAGTGGGGTCTGGGTCAGAGGCCATTCTCTCTCTTCTCTGTACTCTGCAATTAGACCAGAGCATGGACAGTCAGTTCAAACCATGGTGGGCAATATGCAGACTCTTTATTCTCAGTAAAGCAATAATAAAACACAAGAGAGGGTGTGTGTTATTGTGATTAATGTCTCAGCTCAGCTGTGATGTGGTTACCTGGTATGAGGAATGAGATTTGCTGTATTGAATTGTTGAAGCCAACTGATAATGTCTTCATGGGATTCTGTTTGAACAGAGTGTGTCGGTGGTGGTGGTGGGGAGCTGTAACTAGCTAGCGGTTCCTGTGACTGTTCTCTTTACTTTGCGGAGAGCGTGTGTACAGTACGGTATAGGCCCAATGGACACAGTGTGCATAATTTATTTTATTCACACTGCCTTCTCTGTTCACCTGCTCAACTCAACACCACCTGTACTCACAGTGCTATAGACTCTACACTGCTACCCTAACTAACGCAGACTCTGTTCTGCTGTGCTGTGGTCTCCACCTTGCAGGGCTGAGTTATATTATTCAGCCATGCAGTCTGCTGAGTAGGCCTTTTCTCTGGAGACATGACGTGGGTTCTGCAGTCCCACAGGTGACCTTAAATCTTTCATGCTGTTGTTTCAGTCCTGTCGGTTCGTGGCTGGGCCCATCCTGGGTTCAGTCTCCGAGACGTAGAAGAGGGGACTGCATCCCTGTAATGCAGGGAACATGGGATCGAGTGCAGAGAAGGTGTATGTGGACTGTAATGAGGGGCAGAGAAGGTGTATGTGGACTGTAATGAGGGGAACATGGGATCGAGTGCAGAGCAGGTGTATGTGGACTGTAATGAGGGGAACATGGGATCGAGTGCAGAGCAGGTGTATGTGGACTGTAATGAGGGGAACATGGGATCGAGTGCAGAGCAAGTGTATGTGGACTGTAATGAGGGGAACATGGGATCGAGTGCAGAGAAGGTGTATGTGGACTGTAATGAGGGGAACATGGGATCGAGTGCAGAGCAGGTGTATGTGGACTATAATGAGGGGAACATGGGATCAAGTGCAGAGCAGGTGTATGTGGACTGTAATGAGGGGAACATGGGATCGAGTGCAGAGAAGGTGTATGTGGACTGTAATGAGGGGAACATGGGATCGAGTGCAGAGAAGGTGTATGTGGACTGTTGGTGTGGTTGTCCCAGAGATGCCAAGGCTCCTCTCTACTGTTTCATACAGCTCCTGTCCTCTGACAGGACAAGGTGTCCAGTGAGGATGGAGATCTTTGATCTCCCAGTGATGACCAGTGATAATGTCTGTATCTCTGTGTGTCTGTGTCCCCCTCCAGACAGGACAGGGTGTCCAGTGATGAGTCTCTGTGTCCTAGTCCATCTTTCTAAAGAGGAGGCCGAGGAGGCACTAAGGGACCCAGTTAGGTTGGTAGCCAGCTGGGCTGGGAGGGGCAGGACTGGAATGTGTGACAGCAACAGTAATCAGACACATAGTGCCAATGGGACAGAGGTCAGCTAAATGTCTCACATTCTCCAAATGTCTCTCCACACTGGGAGAATATTAAAGAGCCAAGTGACATGTGTGTCCGCGCTGCTGCTGCTGCTGCTCCCTATTCCTGCCCCCATCACCACGTCTCTCCCACCTCTCCAAAGGCAGAGAGGAGAGGCACTTTGGCAACAAGGAGCCCTGAGATGGGCTGGAGGAAGGATGTTTTAGTTGTGTCCGTACTTTATTGCTTCCAGATAGATTTCCTTGCTTAATCTTCCTTTTAAATCCGACCTCATCTTGGTGGCTGGGTCCAGTAGAAAAGCCCCTGGGTTAGGGTGATGAGGGACCAGCCCTCTGTGACCAACACCACCAACCAGATGAGCTACCACGTGTGTGTGTGTTTGCATGTGTGTGGGTGCATGTGCACGTGAGAGTGTGTGTGTGTGTATGCATGCATGCGTGTGTGTGTGTGTGTATGCATGCATGCGTGTGTGTGTGTGTGTGTATGCATGCATGCGTGTGTGTGTGTGTGTATGCATGCATGCGTGTGTGTGTGTGTGTATGCATGCATGCGTGTGTGTGTATGCATGTGTGTGTGTGTGTGTGTGTGTGCGTGTGCATGTACGTGTGCTTGTGTGTGTGCGTGTGTGTGTGCTTGTCTGTGCGTTTCTTTATTTCTTCTTCATTGAGTCTCCCCCAGCGTCAATCAGTGTCAGTTTATTTAATACATGTTTTTGACTGCTTGTGTCTACCAGCTACTGTGTGATATAAAAAGCCTACAGGGAATGTCAAAAAGGATGTAATTGCCTCTTTTCTGACAGTAATTTGTTGTCCTTATGTATTATAAATACATCCCTCCTTCTGCTTGTTTAATTCATCCACACATATCTAGGCTGTTAAGGTCAAATTACTTTCCTAGAGAAGCGTATTTGCATTTCTGTTTCAGGTTATGTTATTAACTATAGGACTCACGTTCTTGCTCGTAAGGGAAACACAATAAGAGTCTAAGCCTAGGGGTGCAGCACTCCATCACTCTCTTTCTTGGCCAAATAGCCCTTACACAGCCTGGAGGTGTGTTGGTCATTTTCCTGTTGAAAAACAAATGACAGTCCCACTAAGTGTAAATCAGATAGGATGGCATATTGCTGCAGAATGCTGTGGTAGCCATGCTGGTTAAGTGTGCCTTGAATTCTAAATAAATCAATGACAGTGTCACCAGCAAAGCACCCCCACACCATCACACCTCCTCCTACATGCTTCACGGTTGGAACTACAGATGTGGAGATCATCTGTTCACCTACTCTTAGTCCCATAAAGACACAGCGGTTGGAACCGAAAATCTACAATTTGGACTCATCAGACCAAAGGACAGATTTACACCGGTCAAAAGGTAAGCAGAGGTAACTCTGGGTCTACCTTTCCTGTGGCAGTACTCATGAGAGCCCGTGTCATCATAACACTAGATGTTTTTTGCGACTGCACTTGAAAAAACTTTCAAAGTTCTTAAAGTTTTCCAGATTGACTGACCTTCATGTCTTAAAGTCATGATGGACTGTCGTTTCTCTTTGCTTATTTAAGCTGTTCTTGCCATAATATGTGACTCACCACCTGGATTTGGTTTTATGTAGCAAAATTTGAAATTGTGTTTTTTTTTTACATTGGATTTAAGTAGAGCTACAAAATGGTATATCACACACTGCATTTTTTAGGAGCAATGAGTAATTGGGCTTTGAAAGTTGATAAACTCACCTTGAATGTTTTGGTATCTAGTGAAGAGCTCTTCTTTGTCAACACCCATTCAGCATCGTTCACACCTTCTTAAGCTTTAGCCGCACCCATCTGGTTTTGCTTTCGGAGTGTTCAGAGCGCACACTTGACGCTCTGGCCAATGATTTGTTTACCTCTGGAAACAGCCTAACCAGCTCTGCTGGCAGCAATTTCATTACGCTTTTTTGCCGACGTTTACTGACACCGCCCATATTCAACGGGTGTTGTACGCTTTAGCCTAAGATGTAGCTAGCTAGCTAGGTAAACAATGAACCTAGCTAGGTAAACAGCGTGTAAGATCACACACGTCACATAACGTTAGCTAACAAGACAGCCAGCTAACGTTATCTGGTTAAACAACAATGAACATAGTGCCAAATTATGTCATTACTGCCCTGCATTAATCTGCTGGGAGCTAGCTAACATTAGACTCTAACTAGCATAGCATACTGTTCTGGGATACAAATAATAACATCACACATAACATTAGCTAGGGAGCCAGCTAGCTAGCAAACAATACACTTTAGAAACCACTTTCTGTCAAAATTAGAAACGTGTAATATCTGAAAATGTAGCTAGCTAGGCTATCATCATGCATGATGGACACGTCTCCCTGTCACGGATGCCATGCCACGGTAGCCCTTAGTTTGAAGATGTAATCCTGAGACAGGGGTTTTCTCCACCTCTTTAGCGAGCATACTCTAATTCCACTGATTTCAAAACTCGATACCCCTGAAAGTGGAGAGAAAAACTTATGCAGCTCCACTACACGATGCATTTTTAAAAAGCCGTGTTCGATAGGATTACCAACACAGACTGATCAGCTCAAATAGATAGAAGCCTTCTATATGGCAGACCAATCCATACTCCTCTCTCGGCATGTCCACCCCACTCATTATCTCAGCCAATCATGGCTAGTGGGAAGGTTGCTGACTTTTTCTATGGCTTAACCAACAAGGCTTGCAATTTAACAATTGTATTTGTATTTACAGATGGCATACAAGTTTGTTATTAAGGCACATGAAAGTTCACATGTTCCAGAATGGCTCTCCTGTGAAGTCTTGATTTGCGACATACGACTAGTTTCCTGAAACGGGTCACATATGGACTTGGTCTTTTACCAAATAGGCTATTTTCTGTATACCCCCCCCCCCCCCCCCCGCAACCCCATCTTGTCACAACACAACTGATTGGCTCAAACGCATTAAGAAGAAAGAAATTCCACAAATGAACTTTTAACAAGGCACACCTGTTAATTGAAATACATTCCAGATGTCTACCTCATGAAGCTGGTTGAGAGAATGTCAAAAGTGAAAAGTTGTCATCAAGGCAAAGAGTTGCTACTTCGATGAATCTCAAATATATAATATATTTAGGATTGTTTAACACTTTTTTTGGTTACTACATGATTCCATATGTGTTATTTCATAGTTTTGATATCTCTATTAGAGTAGATGTAGAAAATAGTAATACTTGAATGAGTAGGTGTGTCCACACGTTTAACTGGTACTGTACGTGTTCGTGAAAGTCTCATCTTTCCATAGGGGGTCATAATAGTTTGTAGGCCAATTTAGATGATTTTGTGAGAAGACCAATTTTCAGGATGTCTTATGGTCTGACAAACATATTTTTCTGGGGATTTTTATGTCGTGCTAATTATATTTCCGTGGTGGCGCAGAAATCGACCTCGGTGGGTTAAAAGGCCAATCTTTAGGTGACCTTTCTCTCTGCATCCCCAGTCGGACTGCTGACCCAACCAAAGTTCAGCTCTCTGCCTCTACAGCCTCATTCTGTCTTTCACAGATGGAAGTCGACCTCGGTGGGTTAAAAGGCCAATCTTTAGGTGACCTTTCTCTCTGCATCCCCAGTCGGACTGCTGACCCAACCAAAGTTCAGCTCTCTGCCTCTACAGCCTCATTCTGTCTTTCACAGATGGAAGTCTGTTTCCCATCGGAGTGCAAATCACTGTCCTGCTCTTCATCTTGTTCTGGTATCTTGTATAATCGATTTGTCTACCATAGTGATAGTACATTTTATTATAAATCCTTGCCAACTCGCAATGGGCACAACTGTCATACCCCGTCAGTCGTTGGCCTGCTCATCTAACCCCAGTGGAAGCTCTGGATTATCCCCATCAAAAATACTTTATTGGATTAACTAGTCTGTGATTGACATGATGATAATGATAATCCATCCCGCCCATCATGGGGCTAAAACAGTTTACCATTATTGACATTAGTTATCCATGCCATGAGAGTTTCCAGATAGTCCAGATAGTCCATTAGCTCAGCTAATTGGGAAGGTGGTGCTGGAATGGATGGCTCGGAGGCAAGCTCCTAGCTCCACACAGCCCTAGCTGGGTGGGGTTTAATATTTAATGTTATTTCTGTCCCGGCCTCAGATTATCCAGCAGTAAAGCCTGCCTGTACTCTGTACTCTGTGTCTCTCTAAACCCTATTCCCCAGTTTGGCAGCTCAGGAACCTGTGATCTGCCTCAGCAGCCCAACACAGAGGCTCAGGTTATCAGTGAGGGAGGAGGCCTGGATGGATGGGTCTCAACTGACCTTAATATTTCAACCAGACACAATCGCCTCATCATATTTTCAAGGTTGGTGTGTTCATGGTCCCATGTTGTGACAGATTCCAGAAAGCTGGACATTGAGGTCCGTGGGTTTATAATATTTGCAGAGAATTAATGGAATATCTCATCTAAATACAAGGACCCTACATAGGACTTTCAGGCATACAAAAACAAACACATGAACAACAAGCCCTTACACAGGGACAGAATAGTTGCCAGTAGATCATTGAGCTATTTGGTTTTAGTCTATTATTCTTTGCTTCAGAGCCTATGTGTGCCATGGCAACACTTACATTCGTGATGGGCGGTGGTTGAAGTGACATTTAGCTATGAACAAAACCCATTCAGCATCAGAACATTATCAGGCATGTAGACCAGTTGGGTAGAAGTTAATGACATGCAGGGGTTGAATTGAGATTATTGTGGTGGGGTGTTTCCCAAAACAGATTGCTTTTTAATGATACAGTAATCTAAGATACTAAAGATGACTAATGATTACGAAAGAGTACTTTGAACAGAAATCAGTTCAAATTCCCACAATATTCTGTCTCCCCAGCTGTTCCAATCCACCCCCCAAATTAAACTGTTGATGACACTTCTGACTTAAGACTGACCAAAAGTATTGAGAAGCTTACAGTGTGTCAAGCTTTACACTGTCACGCTGGGGTTTTTAAGGGGACATGGGCACTCTTCCCAAGGCTACACACATTACTTTTCAAGAGCTCCATTTTCGTCTGTCCTCATCAACTGACATCATTAGAGAGACAGAGAGAGGGAATGAGAGAGAGAGAGAGAGATCCACCACATCCTGTTTAGCTGAGTTGCACCATCATTTTCCAGAGTGTTCTCCCCTCATAGCTAGATGTAATGGATGGGTCCCTGATGGGGCCCGTTTGGAGGTGGTTTCCTCGGGGCAGACTGAGGCTGAAACTGAAGCTGTCTTCCCAGCCCCACTCAGCGCTAACTGCATCTTAGGACCTTGGATCACAGCAGCCTTGAAGCACCCTTTCAGGCCTAATGCTCTCTGAATGCAGCCTTTATTGATTTGCTTTGTGTGTCACCTGCGATTATGAATACATGTTCATAAAGTGGATGTTTTCAGATCCAGGCAGTCCAGAACGGAGAGTAATGGCACTTGTTGTAGTGTACTTTTGCTTGAAATGACATGGAATCAACTTTGATTCAACCAGTGTCCAGGTACGCTCACTATACTGGCCTTAGGAAATCACCATATGAGGCTCTTAATAGGGTCACTTTGAGATGACACAGATACCACCGTAGGTCTATAAAGTTATCTCTACAGCTTGACACTTAATTACCTAGGGCATGGAAGTCGTCTCTTCCGATGGTGCTGTAGATTACATTTCTTACAAAGGGGAAGAAAGATGGACATGTGAAAGTCTGTTTGTAAAGTATTTTTTCCATCAGGTTACCTCGGGTTTACAGTCTAATCCCTGTAATTGTTAAAGCTCACAATTCTTGTTTTCATAGCAGTCCCAATCACAGAGAATATTGGTTCGATTCATCAATGCCATCTGTAGCATAGGCTTGCTAATGATACCTGTAAATGGAACAAACTGCTGTGCTATGGATCTCTGGAAAACAGTATTTACTTTTCCTCTTGTCAGCATTCTGTGTGCTGGAATTTGGATGAGCTCCACGTGTCTCTGTCTCTGCCAGACAAAGTACTGCAGGGGGCTGAGAATGAATGAGAGGATTTAACATTTAAACACTTATTACCCCCAACGTCCAAGAACGGATAATCAAAGTCTAAAAAAGAAAAACGAATCACTCGAAAATCATTCCCGTAAAGTCAATTGTGCAGGTCATACTTCTGAAACTGGTGTGGAAGCGGGCAAGCCAACTTCCTTAATGAGAAAAAAATTCTAGGAACTGTTCGGACAGGAGCAGCTGCCTCTCATGCCGTTGATTAACACTGCACACCGCAAAGGTCAACTCCGCAACGGTGCTCGCTTTAAGTGGCGAATTGTTCGCCTTGCAGTGGAATCCGGGGGTCTGACCTATGCAGGGAAGAGGATCACCATCTACCCAGACCTGAGTGTTGAACTGTTAAAACAGAGGGAGACCTACAGCGACGTGAGATCCCAGCTAATCAAGCTAAACCTGAGATGCGGCTTCATCCACCCGGCAAAACTTATCTTGACCTTCCAGAACACAACACACATGTTTTCATCTGCCAAGAAGGCTCAAGACATCTTGGAGAAGCACATCAAACCCAACACACAAGGAGACAAGCTGACACATCAAACCCAGCACACAAGGAGAAGTTCTGACACATCAAACCCAGCACACAATGAGACAAGCTGACACATCAAACCCAACACACAAGGAGACAAGCTGACACATCAAACCCAACACACAAGGAGACAAGCTGACACATCAAACCCAACACACAAGGAGACAAGCTGACACATCAAAACCAACACACAAGGAGACAAGCTGACACATCAAACCCAACACACAAGGAGACAAGCTGACACATCAAACCCAACACACAAGGAGACAAGCTGACACATCAAATCCAACACACAAGGAGACAAGCTGACACATCAAATCCAACACACAAGGAGACAAGCAGACACATCAAACCCAGCACACAAGGAGACAAGCTGACAGATGGAACCCAACACACAAGGAGACAAGCTGACACATCAAACCCAACACACAAGGAGACAAGCTGGCAGATGGAACCCAACACACAAGGAGACAAGCTGACACATCAAATCCAACACACAAGGAGACAAGCTGACAGATGGAACCCAACACACAAGGAGACAAGCTGACACATCAAACCCAACACACAAGGAGACAAGCTGACACATCAAATCCAACACACAAGGAGACAAGCTGACACATCAAACCCAACACACAAGGAGACAAGCTGACACATCAAACCCAACACACAAGGAGACAAGCAGACACATCAAACCCAGCACACAAGGAGACAAGCTGACAGATGGAACCCAACACACAAGGAGACAAGCTGACACATCAAACCCAACACACAAGGAGACAAGCTGGCAGATGGAACCCAACACACAAGGAGACAAGCTGACACATCAAATCCAACACACAAGGAGACAAGCTGACAGATGGAACCCAACACACAAGGAGACAAGCTGACACATCAAACCCAACACACAAGGAGACAAGCTGACACATCAAATCCAACACACAAGGAGACAAGCTGACACATCAAACCCAACACACAAGGAGACAAGCTGACACATCAAACCCAACACACAAGGAGACAAGCTGACACATCAAATCCAACACACAAGGAGACAAGCTGACACATCAAACCCAACACACAAGGAGACAAGCTGACAGATGGAACCCAACACACAAGGAGACAAGCTGACACGTCAAACCCAACACACAAGGAGACAAGCTGACATATCAAACCCAACACACAAGGAGACAAGCTGACAGATGGAACCCAACACACAAGGAGACAAGCTTACAGATGGAACCCCATGACTTGGGTTTGATAAGCGTCTCGATTTATAAAGGGTCTTCTGGGTGGGGAGTTACTAATAGGAGGGTTTCCCTGTGGGTCCTGCTTTTCATTTTACATCCATGGGCTTATCAACACCAATTATAACAATTACATTCTACAAAAGCAATGGTGACACTAGCTATTCTCTTGTGGAATTTGAAAAGCCTTAATATTCCTGTAAAGTGTTCCAGCTGTATTGATATAGCAATGCTCCAAGAAACACACCTGCTCCAAAGGACGCACATAGAATAGAGAACCATTTGTACTGGCTGCTTTTTCATCAGCCCCAAACAAAACCAAGGGTGGAATCATGGTGATACATAAGAAACTCAAAATCACCATCCTTGGTAAAGGCAGAGACCAAGAAGGCAGAATCACTTTCCTTAAATGTATCCATAATGGAAAGAACATGACATTTGTTAATGTGTATGCATCCCAAATTCATATGATCCTAAGTTTTTTGATTACCTGAACATCAAATTGTTAGAATTAACTAAATTCCAACAGATTATTGGGACAGACATGAATGCCCTTCTGGACATGCAGGACAAATCTATGAAGATACCAACTACAATCCACAGGCTACCAAGGCTCTCCAACATATACTCTCTGATTACAGCCTCATTGATGCCTGGTGAGCTCATAACCCTAAAGCAAAAGAGTGCACTTTCTGTTCAAACAGGTACAAAACATTCTCCCAAATCGATCTTGTACTATTATCTTTGCTTTGCGTGATGTATTGCTGTCTCTACATTCTTGCCCTTCTTGCTGTTGTCTGAGCCCAATAAAGTTTGTACCCTGTGCTGCTGCCATGTTGTGTTATTGCTGTACCATGTTGTTGTCATGTTGTGTTGCTACCAGGCTATGTTGTCATGTTGTGTTGCTACCAGGCTATGTTGTCATGTATTGCTGCCATGCTATGTTGTTGTCTGCCGTCTCTCTTTATGTAGTGTTGTGTAGTCTCTCTTGTCGTGATGTGTGTTTTGTCCTATATTTAAATTTTATTTATTTTTATTTTTAATCCATGCCCCCGTCCCTGCAGGAGGCCTTTTGCTTTTTGGTAGGCCGTCATTGTAAATAACAATTTGTTCTTAACTGACTTAAATAAATAAAGGTTAAATATATATTATTTGCGTAAATAAAATATATACTTCTCTAGTTTTTCTCAATCAAGTAAAAAAAAGAAGACATTTAAGCCTATCTGATATCCATGCTTATTACTGCCAGCTACAAATGTCTGAATCTCCTAATAGAGCCACCAGATAGAGCTTTAATCGTTCCTTACAACAAAATCCTACTTTCTGTGAACAATTTGAAACTGAATTGAATGAATTGATAATGATTGATAAAAACTCAGTCGATGACCCTCGGATTTTATGGGACGCCATCAAAGGCTTTATTAAAAACAATGCAACTGCATTTGCATCTAGGCTGAATAAATTACAAAAACTGTTTTTCAGACCAGGTAGTGACTACTCTCTTCAAAGTCAAGACAGAACTAAATCTATAGATAAGACAGAGAGCGTAATTTGCCATCCATCGAGTTAGACCATTACTTCCATCATAATCGACCCAGTCGTCTACTGTCTAGCAAGCTTCACGGTAATGATCAATTGGCGGATATTGCAGCTATTGAATCTGAATCAGGTAAATTACTATCAGAACTCAAATGAATCAACCAAAGGCTCTCCCATTTCTATGAAGAATTGTACACCTCTAACCAAGCCAGATCGATCGCTTTTTTAAAAGATATGAGAACTCCTTTCCTCTCAACTGAGGAAGCCGGCTTGCTGGGTTCCCAAATTTCTCTCCGTGAACTCAAAAGGGTTCAGTCAGACTGCCAGATGGTGAAGTGTGATGCATCACTCCAGAGAATGCTTTGCGACTGCTCCAGAGTCCAATGGCAGCGAGCTTTACACCACCCCAGCTGATGCTTGGCATTGCACATGGTGATCTTAGGCTTGTGTGCGGCTGTTCGGCCATGGAAACCCATTTCATGAAGCTCCTGACGAACAGTTCTTGTGCTGACATTGCTTCCAGAGGCAGTTTGGAACTCAGTAGTGAGTGTTGGAACCGAGGACAGATGATTTTTACGTGCTTCAGCACTTGGCGGTCCCGTTCTGTTAGCTTGTGTGAACTACAACATTGCAGCTGAGCCAGCTGAGCCAAATCCCCTAATATGAAGGGGTGTCCACATACTTCTGTATATACAGTGGGGCAAGAAAGTTTTTAGTCAGCCACCAATTGTGCAAGTTCTCCCACTTAAAAAGATGAGAGAGGCCTGTACACTTCAACTATGACAGACAAAATGAGAAAAAATCACATTGTAGGATTTTTTATGAATTTATTTGCAAATTATGGTGGAAAATAAGTATTTTGTCAATAACAAAAGTTTATCTCAATACTTTGTTATATACCCTTTGTTGGCAATGACAGAGGTCAAACGTTTTCTGTAAGTCTTCACAAGGTTTTCACACACTGTTGCTGGTATTTTGGCCCATTCCTCCATGCAGATCTCCTCTAGAGCAGTGATGTTTTACAGGCCTCTCTCATCTTTTTAAGTGGGAGAACTTGCACAATTGGTGGCTGACTAAATACTTTTATGCTCCACTGTATAGTGTTTGATAAACAACAGACAAACACAGTCATGGGAAGCACAAATAAAAAATCACAAATGCCCCAGAAAAACAGTTACATTCCTCCACAAAGAAATCCCCAATCAATGGTTTAAATTGCCTGAACTGCACCAGAAGCATGAAACATATTTTGAATTTTGTTCCATGCATTAAAACTAAAAGCAAATTAATTTAGGTCAGCACTATTCGTGGCTCAGTTTGCTAAGTGACTGTTTCTCACACTGGAGACCCGGGTTCGTAACTGGGTCCTGACAAATAGCATACATAATACTATCATCCACATATAGATGAACTTTACACATTTTAACAGATAGTCCAATGGTGTATGTATAAATGGTGAAGGAAACGGGTCCCAAAAGGTCTATCGAGGACAATGTATAATAGCATGATCAACAGTATCAAAAGCTTTTGACAGGTCCACAAACAAAGCAGCAGATTTCATTTTAGCATCTAAAGCATTGACAAGATCATTAACTACTAAAGTGGTTGCTGTAATAGTGCTATGGCCAGGCCTAAACTCTGATTGGTTTACATCCAAAATGCATTTCTCAGATAAAAAAGAGCAAAGCTGTACATTTACCAAGCATTCAAGAATCTTAGCTAGACGAAGAAGCTTTGAAATTCCACAATAAGGATTAAGATCACTACTGTCTCCGTCCTTATGGTGTGGCAGTGCAAGAGATGATTTCCATACTTTTGGAATATTTCCTGATAACAACGTTAAATAAAAAATGTAGGTTAATGAGCCAACACTGATGGACGCTACACACTTAAGGAGACCAGGATCCGATTGGTCGGATTTCTTGTCTATTGCTAGCGACGCATCCAGAACACTCAAATCAATTCAATCCGACCTCCGTAGATGGACTAACATCCTAGTCGCTTTAACCAGCAGACTATTGTAAAAAAGAATATATTGCCACGGCTGAATTTCTGTAGTTCAGTGCTTCCCTTGTCTCCCCCTTCTGGCTATTGGGATAAAATTCGTAGTGTTGTTTTTGAAATGTACATGGCAAGGTAAGCTATCCCAGATAAAATGAACATACTTACAAAGAGGGAAATATGTAGGAGGACTATCCTTACCAAACTTTAAATTATATTTCCAGGCACTGGCATTTTGTCCCATCCTATATTGGTTTTGACAGGATTTTATCACCCCCTGGCTGAGTATAGAGAGAAATATGGTGTTTCCTATTGCCCTGGAAGAGGTGGTCTTCACTGATATGCTTTGGTCCTATTATTGCTCATACAATCTCTATTTGGCACAACATTTTTAAACGATGTAACTGGGAAAAATGGCATGCCCATAAGCCAATATTTCACAATAATGACTTGCATTCTGGAAGGCGGCCTTTTGGATCTCCCCCAACGGTCCAAAAGTGGAATCTGTATTCTTTGCCGAAATCATGGACAGTAATGGTTTGAGAACATTTCAAGATTTAAAAGGTACATACACATTACCAGGCAATTCCATTTTCTATATTTACAACTTAGGTTATCTATGTTGGCCTATGGAGTCCCTTGGGAAACCCAACTACCGAACCATCCAATGGTGGGATTAAGCCCTCACCCTCCGATCCAACAGGCCCCAGATGTGCTCAATGGGATTGAGATCTGGGCTCTTCGCTGGCCATGGCAGAACACTGACAGGAAATCACACACAGAACAAGCAGTGTGGCTGGTGGCATTGTCATGCTGGAGGGTCATGTCAGGATGAGTTTGCAGGAAGGGTACCACATGAGGAAGGAGGATGTCTTCCCTAATGCACAGTGGTGAGATTGCCTGCGATGACAACAAGCTCAGTCTGATGATGCTGTGACACACCTCCTCAGACCATGACGGACCCTCCACCTCCAAATCGATGCCGCTCCAGAGTATAGGCCTCGGTGTAATGCTCATTCCTTTGAAGATAAACGTGAATCCGACCATCACCCCCGGTGAGAGAAAACCATGACTTGTCAGTGAAGAGCACTTTTTGCCAGTCCTGTCTGGTCCAGCGACTGTGGGTTTGTGCCCATAGGCGACGTTGTTGCCGGTGATGTCTGGTGAGGACCTGCCTTACATCAGGCCTACAAGCACTCAGTCCAGCCTCTCTCAGCCTATTGCGAACAGTCTGAGCACTGATGGAGGGATTGTGCGTTCCTGGTGTAACTCGGGCAGTTGTTGTTGCCATCCTGTCCCGCAGGTGTGATGTTCGGATGCACCGATCCTGTGCAGGTGTTGTTACACGTGGTCTGCCACTGAGAAGAAGATCATCTGTCTGTCCTGTCTCCCTGTAGCGCCGTCTTAGGCATCTCACAGTACTGACATTGCAATTTATTGCACTTGCCACATCTGCAGTCCTCATGACTCCTTGCAGCATGCCTAAGGGACGTTCACGCAGATGAGCAGGGACCCTGGGCATCTTTCTTTTGGTGTTTTTCAGAGTCAGTAGAAAGGCCTTTTTAGTGTCCTAAGTTTTCATAACTGTGACCTTAATTGCCTACCGTCCGTAAGCTGTTACTGTCTTAATGACCGTTCCACAGGTGCATGTTCATTAATTGTTTATGGTTCACAAGCATGGGAAACAGTGTTTAAACCCTTTATAATGAAGATCTGTGAAGGTATTGGATTTTTACGAATTATCTTTGAAAGACAGGGTCCTGAAAAAGGGGCGTTTCTTTTTTTGCTGAGTTTATGATGTGGGAGTGCACTGCAGTTAATGCTTCTGGGACAAAGTTACAAAATTAATTTTAAAGTGCATTCATAAATATTCAATACTTTGCATCTACTACATTTTTTTTTTTTTTTTTTTTTTTTTTTTATTTCACCTTTATTTAACCAGGTAGGCTAGTTGAGAACATGTTCTCATTTGCAACTGCGACCTGGCCAAGATAAAGCATAGCAGTGTGAACAGACAACACAGAGTTACACATGAAGTAAACAATTAACAAGTCAATAACACAGTGGAAAAAAAGGGGAGTCTATATACATTGTGTGCAAAAGGCATGAGGAGGTAGGCGAATTATTACAATTATTCAGAGACGATTACTTCTGGCAGTGCTGCCACAAAAAAAACAATGTTGGCTCTTAGATAGATCACCGCACTCTCTCCCAATTTGCCAATTTATACAGTTACTGTTAGAAGTTAGAACATTATAATTAAAGGTGTCAAGAAACAATTGAGGTCTGGACAAAATGCACTTCACAATGTAAATAATAATCTCAGCTAAAGCCCAACACATTCAAATAAACAATCTATAAAGACCGAACATAAAAACAAAATATACAGTACTAGTCAAAAGTTTGGACACACCAACAAATCAAAATACATTTTAGATTTGAGATTCTTCAAAGTACCAACCCTTTGTCTTGAGGACAGCTTTGCACACTCTTGGCATACACTCAACCAGGTTCATGAGGTAGTCACCTGGAATGCATTTCAATTAACAGGTCTGTCTTGTTAAAAGTTAATTTGTGGATTTTATTTCCTTCTGAATGCGTTTGAGCCAATCAGTTGGGTTGTGACAATACAGAATATAGCCCTATTTGGTAAAAGACCAAGTCCATATTATTCCAAAAACAGCTCATATAAGCAAAGAGAACTGACAGTCAATCATTATTTTAAGACACGAAGGTCAGTAAAAAAAAAACATTTCAAGAACCATCAACCGCTATGATGACACTGGCTCTCATGAAGACCGCCACAGAAAAGGAAGACCCAGAGTTACCTCTGCTGCAGAGGGTAAGTTCATTTCATGGTCAAATTGCTGCAAATAAACCACTACTAAAGGACACCAGTAAGAAGAAGAGACATGCTTGGTCCAAGAAACACGAGCAATGGACATTAGACCGGTGGTAATCTGTCCTTGGAATGGAGTCCAAATTTGAGATTATTCGTTCCAACTATCCTGTCTGTGAAACGCAGAATAGGTAAACAGTGTTTACCATATGTTTGGTTCCCACATGAAGCATGGAGGAGGAAGTGTGATGGTATTGGGCGCTTTGATGGTGACACTGTCCATGATTTATTTAGAATTCAAGGCACACTTAAGAAGCATGGCTACCTCAGCATTCTGCAGCGATACGCCATCGCATCTGGTTTGCGCTTAGTGGGACTATTATTTGTTTTTCAACAGGACAATGACCCAACACACCTCCAGGTTATGTAAGGGCTATTTGACCAGGAAGGAGACCCCCGACCTCAACCCAATTGAGATGGTTTGGGATGAGTTGAACCGCAGAGTAAAGGAAAAGTAGCAAACAAGTCCTCAGCATATGTGGGAACTCCTTCAAGACTGTTGGAAAAGTATTCCAGGTAAAGCTGGTTGAGAGAATGCCAAGAATTTGCAAATCTGTCATCAAGGCAAAGGGTGGCTACTTTGAATCTCAAATATAAAATATTTAAATTTGTTTAACACTTTTTGGGTTACTACATGATTCCATATGTGTTATTTCATAGTCAGTAACTCGGAAACTCGGTTCCTCTAAGTTAAAATGTATGTATGTTTTTTGTGTAGAGCTTCCTAGTGGTCGATTTTCAATGAGTTTGCAAGTCGAAAATGTCAGAGTTTCCGAGTTGCCTTAAAAACGGCATCAGTCACCTGAACGGCTCTCTGTACATGTAACCAGGAGCATGTTGATGTAGAGCCACAGTGCAGGGTTATTTATAGGGCATTGTGATGTGATTCCATGGCAGCATCAGGTGATAGTATTCTCTTTCTCCTTGGAGATGATTGATATTGGAGTGTCTGACTCTATAAGAGCAGTGAATGTCAGTGTAATTATGGGTTAGGTGAGGAGAGGCAGAGGCAGAGAGGACAATGCATAGCTAAGCCTGCTGCCTATTTGTCTCCTCTGTTCCTGACTAGAATGTAGAGTTGTATTTTTGAACAGGTTTTAAATGAATTACCTCTGTTCTTCTCTCAGAGGGGGTTTGAGCCTGTCTGATTCTCCACTGTGTCAAGTGTTCTGAGTGAAAAGGGACAGGATATGAGATCATCCATCCATGTCAGAGACCTATTAATGATATGTCAGAGAAATTAGCAGTGACAGGAAGCACATTGATTGTTTGAAAGGGCAGCAGACACAGGGTAGAAACTGATTACCCAGGTGGCTCTGGGGGATTAGGATAGGTCACGTTCTGTTCACCCAGGAAGTGCCGAGGTTGAGGTTCTCAGCTTGTACTCTATAGAGCACATCTCTCTCTGTATGTAACGGACAGGCAGCCTGCTCTGTCCAGGCCACAGAGGTGCCATTGAAAGAGACTGACACCACACCGGTCTACCTGAGGGGGGTGCCTACCACCAGGCATATGCTTTCAGGCAAATCTAATTAATAACTCATGTCTGTTTCCACTACTGTCATGACTGCAATTCCTGCTGGTTGTTAGGAAATCACTTAATTTAATTGAGAATGATCATAAAGCTTTTTAATTATGAATGGCCTGTGATATGAATATGTTATTGGGGAACAAGCCTAATGAATAATCATGCATATTACAATTAATTATGTCATACATGACGTTAGCATGCGAGAGAGACAGAGAAAGAGGATGAACAGTAGAGAGTGAATCTACAGTACACTCATCTTTTGTTTTGTTGAGAGCATGGACAATCGCCTGTGGCATGTGCTCCTGTGGTTTGTGACATCCTCTGATCGTCATTTGGGTTAGGGCCAGCCCCACCACTGGTTTGTCTCATTATTTACCTGACCTTTGACCTCTCACGGCTAGAGAGGAAGTGACCGGTGGCTATCCCTATTCCCTCCCACACTTTTTGCATACCTGTACTTTCTAGCACCTACGGTATACATACAGTAATGTACCACTGCAGTTTCTCACAGGTTGAGGTAGAGATTCAACTGAATTTTCAAATAGGGAATAGTTTTCACATTTCTCTGTTCACTTATTAATTGATATATTTATTTATTCCCACATTCAGACAGCTCCTGCAGAATAGCTTCTCTCTCTGTGAATTAGTCTCAGTGCCGAACTTGCTACTCATTATCACCTGCTAAAGAAAGCAGCCGCCCAGCTTGGAGCCTGTGGCTATGCTGCCTGTCTGCTGCCCAATCTCCATAAAGACACAGGGAAAGGTGTGGTGGAATATTCTAATCAAGTGAGAGAGATGTGGTCATTTCTTCAAACAATCATCTTTATTCAATATTGATAAATTATTGCAATAATGAGGCTGGTCGACCCCTCACTTTTGAGTGTTGGACTGAATAACCTTACAAATTCAGAGTACTATATATAACTGACACTAAAAACCCTTAGTCATGGTTGGTTCCACCCCTGTCATGCAGATTGGGGCATCATAAACCACTCTGGGTTCATCCGGTCGTTATCTGGGTTGTTGTCTTAACTCCACCCTGGCTTAGTTTCCCAGATGCAAGGATGATTGTGAGACGATGAGGGATTGTTCTATTCTTAA
The DNA here is from genome assembly GCF_002021735.2 of Oncorhynchus kisutch. Lineage (NCBI taxonomy): Eukaryota > Metazoa > Chordata > Actinopteri > Salmoniformes > Salmonidae > Oncorhynchus > Oncorhynchus kisutch. The sequence goes on along the minus strand of NC_034174.2, from coordinate 16,645,540 downwards.
ACTATCCCTAGTAAAACACATTCTTGTCTATGTAATGCAGTCTTTAACTCATTTTTCAGCTCCAGCCATCTCTGGTGACCATATGCCCAGATTAGCTGCAGGGAACTAGAGTGGAGACCATAAAAAAACACAGACACTAGCAGGACAGAAATGTCTTACTATTAGTTAAATATTAATTGTTAACCCTTAATATCAAATAAATCAGGTAAATACATTATTTTTCTCTCACATTCCCCCCAAGAAACTCAATTTATTTTTGAAAAACTCAAGATTGTTAAGTATACATTTAAACTAACAAAATACATCCCTCTGGTGCCTAGCATTTCATCCATGGTAAACAACCTTCCTCTGGGTTGCTGAGCTTAATACCTTCTTTATTAAAACACAGTCAATTTGGAACATAATAAAACCCATAAAATTAACATCACACACAAGCTTCATTACAACAGATAGACAGTCATCACACTGGCACCATGCACAAAGAGGTCAGCATGATGAAAATGTCCACCCCATTTAGAACCCTTCCTACACCAGTGACAGACGCCCCTCTCTGGGCACTTTGTACACTCAGTACGGAACATGAGCTCCACATCTGGGTCCTTAAGCTCAGAATTGGGGTCGTTATCATCAGTGACGTAGTCAGGAATAGAGAAATCATTCAGTTTCCAAATCCTAATTAAAAACCCAATTAAGTATCCAACCCACAATCCAGAATGACATTGCTCAGTGATTCACATTGGTTCTATCCCTCAAAATTAAAACCCTCAAATTAACACACATCATTACTGGCAGAATGGATGACCCATGATAATGTCTCAATTTCAATGTCTCAGGAACAATCAGGAACAATCTGATTTTCCCAAAGAGACTAATGTCTCACCTGAGCCCCAACATATTGCCTATTATTGTCACACCCTGACCATAGAGAGCCTTTTATTCTCTATGTTGGTTTGGTCGGGGTGTGACTAGGGTGGGTACTCTAGTTTTTTGTATTTCTATGTTGGCCTGGTATGGATCCCAATCAGAGGCAGCTGTCTATCGTTGTCTCTGATGGGGGATCATATTTAGGCAGCCTTTTCCCACTGGGTTTTTGAGGGATCTTGTTTGTGTGTAGAGGCCTGTGAGGACTCCATGACATCACGCTTCGCTCTTTATTGTGTTTTGTGAGTTTCATTTAAATTAAACATGTGGAACTCTACGTACTTGGTCCATTTATTCCAAAGATCGTGACAATTATGTCTTGTCCATTTGTCAACCAGTATACCAGCAATACGAGAGAAGTTTTGGAACTCATCTCTCTTCATACTCACTCCACATGGGCTTATTTTGCACTCCTGAGAAAAAAGGCAGTTGGTAGTGTTAGCAGTTGATGTTATTCTTCAATAACACAGACCCCCAAAGCAAATCAGGGGGAGGAAAAATTTATTTATTCAAAGAGGATAAATCCTAGATGTTATGCTGAGAGGTAGATGGTCATTCTCTCCTGTCTTCCGTGATGAACTCTCAGTGATGCTCTCTCAGTGATGCTCTCTCAGTGGTTCTCTCCAGTGGTTCTCTCCAGTGGTTCTCTCCAGTGGTTCTCTCCTGTGATTCTATCCCCAAAACAAGGGACTTTGTAGCTTTATAACCCAGCCCTAGCCTGTGGTTGACCAATTAGAATTCCTTTCAATTAAACTAGCCAATGGCCAAATAACAAGTATCCTATTTCAGAAGACATATTCCTCCCATGTCTCTGAACCACTGATCAATAATTCCCTATTACAGAAAAAACACAATTTCCCTTAATCGTTATTACTCTATTGACTTCTCGTCCTTTTGACCTCTCGTCCTCTGTCTCTGCGTTATGTATTTATCTTCGACATAATCTTACACTCCCCCAGACCCTTTTAAAAAGAAATATACTTCAAATGTCTTTCTAGAAAACAATAAAAAAAACATTAAATAATAGACAGTATAAAAAACACTAGCAGTTAGCATAAAATCATTCACATTTCTTTAAAACACAAAGGGCACATTGTACTTGCTGTTACAATAAGAAATAGATTTCAAACAAAGTTATAGAGAATAAGTATTAACAGGTGTAATGGTGATGTCCCGATTCCTACCACATCCTGTATTAGGAGGAATCTCACAAAAAAACAAATAAAATGGTCTACAAGACGATCTTCTATTATCCTATCGGCAAGGTAATCATTCACCAAGTCCTTTAAAAGTGACCGCCACTTCCACACTGGCATCAGTCCACATACAGTGGGGAGAACAAGTATTTGCATGGAGCCCCAGACCGAGGGTGATTGACCGTCATCTTGAACTTCTTCCATTTTCTAATAATTGCGCCAACAGTTGTTGCCTTCTCACCAAGCTGCTTGCCTATTGTCCTGTAGCCCATCCCAGCCTTGTGCAGGTCTACAATTTTATCCCTGATGTCCTTACACAGCTCTCTGGTCTTGGCCATTGTGGAGAGGTTGGAGTCTGTTTGATTGAGTGTGTGGACAGGTGTCTTTTATACAGGTAACAAGTTCAAACAGGTGCAGTTAATACAGGTAATGAGTGGAGAACAGGAGAGCTTCTTAAAGAAAAACTAACAGGTCTGTGAGAGACGGAATTATTACTGGTTGGTAGGTGATCAAATACTTATGTCATGCAATAAAATGCAAATTAATTACTTAAAAATCATACAATGTGATTTTCTGGATTTTTGTTTTAGATTCCGTCTCTCACAGTTGAAGTGTACCTATGATAAAAAATTACAGACCTCTACATGCTTTGTAAGTAGGAAAATCTGCAAAATCAGCAGTGTATCAAATACTTGTTCTCCCCACTGTAGATAACTATTAGAAATGATGTTGTGACAGTCTGCCAGTAGTGAGGAATTCTGCTTCCGTTCCACTGGTTGCACAGCACCGGTGATCTTGTATCGTTTCAGGTACAGTCCTTGAATCGAAGGATATTGCTTCAGCTTCAGACTGTAGATTCTCATAACCTGTAACAAAGGAAACAAAAAAGTGAAAAAACATTTCTTTACCATCATCCACTGCCCTGGCACTACATCATGTCCCCCCTTGGGAGTTATTCCCCATTAGAGAGTTGTATGCAATAGTTAATCATTGTGTCACTCATAAAGTGAACGTCTGCTTTTCTCAAATCTAACGTAACTGGTATTATCACATTGTCCATTGTAGTAACTACCCATGCCCAGCCTGCCTCACACCTCCTCCACAATGCTTGAACCGTCTGTGTATAAGATAAACTCAGGGGTTTCCAACGTATTACTCTATAAACCCATCAGAGAGCTGATCCAAAACCAACTCACAACAGTCGTGTTCAAGTAATGTGGTGTCTGTAGGATACATCAGTGTTTCTGGATTCCATGGTGTCTTTTCAGCTATACCCATGTCCCATAGATCTTAAATCACTAATTTAGTAGTGTCCATAGCTTCCTTGCTAATGATATATTGTTTTGTGCACGGTGGGGCAACACCTGTGAAAAACACTGGTTCCATATCCAAAGTTCCACACTATTTTTTCTTCGTAGGATGGTTCTGAACTGTAAATCCCTGTAGTTGTATAATTTGTCACATCACCTTTCATTCAAAAATGTTCAATGTAGAGTCAAGTTGCATAATAACATCAAGGCCTAAAATAGGTTGTTCAAATGAGCCTATCCACACCCCTGCATCAATCTTCATTGGACCAATAGAAATTGACAATGGTTTGGTTTGTTTCATATCTGTCTTCCCCCCCCCACTCCTGTTGCTCTGATCTTCTTGCCTGTGTACTGAGGACATATATGTTTTGCATAAGATATGGGCAATACAGTGACTTCAGCACCTGTATCTATGTAAAAGAAATTGACTGCAAAGTTGTTAACCATCATGTTCACATATATTCCATCTGATCTCATATGTACCAGCTGAGATGGGACGTAAGAGTGGGTCTATTAGTTTCCCTCCACAGCATACAGCAAACTCTGCTGCTGAGCCGGAGAGAGCTTCTTACATTTCTGCATTAACATTGTGTCATTGAGGCTGCTGTCCTGATTCCATTTTCCCTTAGACGGACCCTGCTTCTCCTGGCCACTTCTCATTAAATCATGTTTTCTTGTCTGACATTCTTATTGCCAGTGAACAGAAATCCCGCAATAATGACATTCACCAGGTTTCTCTTCTGCTGAATGAATGATGTTGTTGGTTTCACTTGGAATCTGCACAACTCTGATAACAACCGGTCTATTATGCTGATTGATGTCTCTGTCCAGTCGTGACAGTCTGTCGATGATGTCGCCGTAGTTTTGTCTCTCCCAGTCATTACTTGTGGAAACAAAAGTTTTTCGCAAATCATCATGTATGGATTGCATCAGCTGATGAGTGATTGCCCCATTTTTGGAGGGATTGAGTGTATCTTCATCTTCCTTGTCAGGTAACCCACTGTGTTTAACCACATCTGCTATAAACCTGTCTTCAAATTCAACAAACGGTTCTTTCGGTTTTTGAACACATTTGGTTATCTCTCCCCAATTGGTGGTTGCATTGGTGAGACCCTTAATGAAGGAAAACATGTATGGTTCTCCATCCATCGGCCACATCTTGCTCTTCACAACCCACAGCTCTATAAACCTTTTATTCAACTACACCATGTTCACGGTTGTTCTGATTTGTGTGATTACTATCACTGGAGGTTTGTCTTTATCACCTTTTACAGCCTGTGTTCTGGTTGGCCTAAGACATAGTTCACCAGATGCTTGAAACCCGATCATCCTGGTGCAACTCAGCCTGAGTGTATTTCAGAAGACATATTCCTCCCATGTCTCTGAACCACTGATCAATAATTCCCTATTACAGAAAAAACACTATTTCCCTTAATCGTTATTACTCTATTGACTTCTCGTCCTTTTGACCTTTCGTCCTCTGTCTCTGCGTTATGTATTTATCTTTGACATATTCTTACAATTGCTTCAACTGGATGCTGTACACCGGTTGCTGGCTCAGACTCACGTCTCTCGATAGAAGTACAGGGAAGGATTGAACCTCATTTCTTCAGCCGGTTAGAGGGGGTTTTGAGGTCCACACCATTTGGTCAAATTATCCATTTCATGCATCTAGATACCATCTGTAGTCACAGTGGGATTTTTTAAAATGTTTGTAGTTTTCTATTGAATGCCATTGCAGTATCCATTGACTTAGGACTCAAATTGCACTTCCTATGGCTTCCACTAGATGTCAACAGTCTTTAGAAATTGTTTCGGGCTTGTGTTCTGAAAAATGAGGGCGTAAGACCACTCTGAATGAGTGGACACTGCAGTGTCCCAGAGCTTTTTCATGTGCACGACTGAGAGCGCGCCTTTCTTGTTTACCTTTTATATGGACGACGTGATTGTCCTGTTGAAATATGATTCATTATTTAGGCTAAAAACAACCTGAGGATTGATTATAAACATTGTATGAAATGTTTCTACGAACTTTACGGATACTAGTTAGATTTTTCGTCTGCCTTTGTGACTGCGTTTGAGCCTGTGGATTACTGGGGGAAAAACACGCAAACAAAACGAAGTAAACAAACATTTATTGAGTAAATGGGAGTCTTGTGAGTGCAACTATATGAAGATCATCAAAGGTAAGTTATTAATTGAATCTCTATTTCTGACTTGTGTAACTCCTCTACTTGGCTGGTAATGATTTGTCTGCTGGGCTCTGTTCTCAGATAATCAGTATGCTTTCGCCATAAAGCCTTTTATCAAGAAGTTCATCTTTAAACCGATGTATAACACTTGTATGTTTTATGAATTTTGAAATTGAGTATTTCTGTTTTTGAATTTGGCGCTCTGCAATTTCACTAGATGTTGGCCAGATGAGACGCTAGCGTCCCACGTATCCTAGTGAGGTTAAACTCATCATCCAATGTCTCTTGGCTTTCCAGTGAGGGCAATTAAACCAGCGAGGGCTGGGTTTGATCTGTATCTTCCCCCCCCATGGTTTGTCGTACTTATGTTTCGGTAGCGTTACACTACGAGTCCTCGTGCATCCATTAGTATTGGCTCTTGCTGCCACAAACAGTAATTTACCTTGCACAACTTGCCTACTGGCTTGTTCTATGTGTGTGTTGTGAATTACTTGACTATGCTGCTCCCAGCGCCATAGGTGCTGGAGCCACCGCAGGCAGAGCCCATCTGCTGCCAGTCCTGGACGGGGGCATGAGTTGGACCGCTGGGACCACCTTGAACAGAGGGCGCATGCCCTGCGTCAGGAGGTTGATAGCTTGGATGGCGATGACAGCTGATCCCTGTTGGTCAGTGATAGGCTGTTCCTGGGGGATGATGCCGGCACTGTTCACCACCGTGAGTGTGGCTACCAGGCTGGCAGACCATCAGAAGCCTCCAGCGGGGCTTCATCGCCCACAGCAGCTCGAGAGGCTATGAGGAGCCTACTCACCTGGTTAGCCACTGCACTGGACATCAACTGGTGGACAGTGATGACTCTTCATCTATCCCCATCTCTGCTGATTTCCACGAGGCCTTGCAGGAGAGCTGGTCCTCTGCCAGGGTGGAACCCACAACTGAAGGCAGTCCCCCCCAGAGTCTTTGATGCAGACTTGAAAGCCACATATTGGTCCCTCTGCACTCTTTGCCGCCTTACCAACGCAGCCATGATGCTGCAGGAGGGCACATAGGAGCTCCTCCGGGAAGTGATGGAGGTGTCTCGCCTGCTTTCCCTGCTCCCCATCCTTCAGGGGCCTTCATGTCACCATGGTGGCCGACCCCCTGAAGAAAACCCTGCGGCTGGAGATCTCCTCACTCTTGGACAAGGGTGCCATCCGCAGGATTGAGACATCATAACGGATAGGTGGGTTCTACTCCACTTATTTTGTGGTCCAAAAAGAGACTGAGGATTTCAACCAATTCTGGACCTCCACAACCTCAATGTGTACTTGAAGGTACTGAGGTTCCACATGCTGTCCCCAGCCACGTGTCGCAGGCCGTGTCCATATGGACCAGTGGTTTGGGAGGCTGGACCTGAGGGATGTGTACTTTCCTGTTCCTTTTCACCCAGCTCATTGGCAGTACGGCTTACGAATTCATAGTTCATAGTTCTTCGCTTCGGGCTCTCCTTGGCACCCCGCACGTTCACAAAGTATATGGACGCTGTCCTGGCACCTCTCACGTCCTGAGGACATCAATTACCTGTACGATTGGCTGATTTGTGCCCCGACCAGGACCCAGTTCCTGTCAGAGAGAGACATGCTCCTGACCATAATTGGCGGGCTGGGCATCACTGTAAACGACAAGAGTCATCTGACGCCCACCCAGAAGGTGGCTTTCATTGGCATGGAACTGGCTCAGTCTTCATGAGAGCACTCCTGCCCACCAGAAGGGTTCAGGCGATCTTATCTTGCCTCAACCACTTACGGCAAGGGCGCATGGTATCTGCCCTGACCTGCGGCCTCGTTGCTGATTCCCCTAGGCCTGCTCCATCTCCAGTCTCTTCAACGGTGGTTCAACTCCCACCGGCTGCACCTGAAGCGCCACCATCACCGCCAGCTGCGGAAAGGAAGACATGTCCTGGTGAGAACAGACAACACCGTGGCTTACATCAACCATCAGGGTGAACTGAGGTGCCACCGCCTGAATCTTATAGCACGGGAGCTCCTTCTCTGGGCTCAGGGACATCTAGCATCTCTGTATGCAGTGTATGTACCTGACATCCTGAATGTGGCAGCGGATATGCTCTCGAGGGAAGGCCTGCCACCTGGAGCCTAGGTGGTGCAGCACGTATGGGACAAGTTTGGGAGGGCAAAGATGGACCTGTTTGCCTCCCTGGGCAATGCACACTTCCCCTTGTGGTACTCCATGTTGAAGCCACCAGTGCCTCTGGGCTTGGATGCTCTAGCTCAAGATTGGCCAAGGCTGGAGCTTACGTATTCTCCTGTGCCTGTTGTCTGGGACACCTTGGCAACTGCCCCTGAAAACCAACCTGCTGTTTCAGGCCGGGGTAACAATGTGGTATCCGAGACCGCAACGCCTCAGTCTGTGGGCTTGGCCACTGAACAACACCAACAGTCCATGTTAGGACTACAGGAGGGTGTAAGGAATATCATGCAGAGCGAAAGGTGACTGGCTACAACCGCGGCATATCAGTTGCGCTGGCGGTTGTTCTACTCTTGGCGCACTGGTATTGAGGTTGTGCCCAAGTCATGCAGGGTGCAGTATGTCCTCCAATACCTGCAGTCTCGCTCTACACTGAGAGGGTATTTGGCCGCTATATCTGCCTGCCATGTGGGGTGGATGGACAGGCCACTGGGGCGCCATATCTTGGTCTCCAGGTTTATGAAGGGGGTTTGTCACTTGTGTTCAGCTAGGACCCGCTCAATGGCAAGCTGGGATCTGAATGTGGTCGTTGTAGCTTGGGCAAAGCCGCCTTTTGAACCGTTGGAGTCTGCCTCCCCGAAACACCTCTCTATGAAGGTGGTTTTCTTGGTAGCAATTACTTTCATGAAGAGGGTGGGTGAGCTCCATGCTTTTCGGTAAGTTATGAGTGCTACCGGATGGACCCGGTGGGAGGAGTAGATCTCTCCACCCCAACCCTTCATTCCTCCCGAAGGTTCTGTCAGACAGGCATGTAAACATCCCTTTTATCCTGTCTGCTTATGACCCCCCGGCAGTGGCGGGGGAGTCTGGACCTCCCTCTGGCATGCTGTGCCCTGTGCGGGACTGACTGCCTATGTGGAGCAGTCACAGTCAGTGAGAACAACAGACCAGCTTTTTGTCTGCTATGGTGAGAGAGTCCTGGGAGCTGGGTTATCAAGCAGAGGCTTTCTCACTGGATCGTGGACATGATTACGACAGCATATCGCCTGACTGGCAGGCCAGAGCTGGGATCTGTGGTGGTACATTCAACACAAGGTGTTGGTGCATCCTGGGCTCGGGTATATCAATATATTGGAGTGATTACATATGTAATCATGGTTATGTGAACTATATGGATCACTCCAATCCTCTACGGTGCTAGAGGCGCCACAGAAATGATGTCTATATATAGGGGCAGCTGAGATCCGTGCCTATATATACTGTCGTGGCCAAAAGTTTAAAAGGCTTTTATTGACAATTACATGAAGTTGATGAAAAGAGTCAATATTTGCAGTGTTGACCCTTCTTTTTCAAGACCTCTGCAATCCGCCCTGGCATGCTGTCAATTAACTTCTGGGCCACATCCTGACTGATGTCAGCCCATTTTTGCATAATCAATGCTTGGAGTTTGTCAGAATTTGTGCGGTTTTGTTTGTCCACCCGCCTCTTGAGGATTGACCACAAGTTCTCAATGAGATTAAGGTCTGGGGAGTTTCCTGGCCATGGACCCAAAATATCGATGTTTTGTTCCCCGAGCCACTTAGTTATCACTTTTGCCTCATGGCAAGGTGCTCCATCATGCTGGAAAAGGCATTGTTCGTCACCAAACTGTTCCTGGATTGTTGGGAGAAGTTGCTCTCGGAGGATGTGTTGGTACCATTCTTTATTCATGGCTGTGTTCTTAGGCAAAATTGTGAGAGCCCACTCCCTTGGCTGAGAAGCAACCCCACACATGAATGGTCTCAGGATGCTTTACTGTTGGCATGACTGATGGTAGCGCTCACCTTGTCTTCTCCGGACAAACTTTTTTCAGGATGCTCCAAATAATCGGAAAGGGGATTCATCAGAGAAAATTACTTTACCTCAGTCCTCAGCAGTCCAATCCCTGTACCTTTTGCAGAATATCAGTCTGTCCCTGATGTTTTTCCTGGAGAGAAGTGGCTTCTTTGCTGCCCTTCTTGAAACCAGGTCATCCTCCAAAATTCTTTGCCTCACTGTGCGTGCAGATGCACTCACACCTGCCTGCTGCCATTCCTGAGCAAGCTCTGTACTGGTGGTGCGCCGATCCCGCAGTTGAATAAACTTTGTGTCGCGGCCATGTACATGGGAGTGTAAATCTGTAAATCCTCACCTCAGATGTATCCTTCCGCCACAGAATAATACCAATATATTGGAGTGATCCATATAGCTCACATAAACATGGTTGCATTTTATTTATTTAACTACACAGGTCAGTTAAGAACAAATTCTTATTGACAATGACAGCCCAGGAACAGTGGGTTAACTGCCTTGTTCAGGGACAGATTGACAGATTTTTACTTGCCCAATTCTCTAACCACTAGGCTACCTGCCGCCCCATACGTAATTAACCTTCGTTGTGTGTGTATGCTGGTGTGTGTGTGTGTATGCTGGTGTGTGTGTGTGTGTGTGGTATACCATCTGGTAAAATCAAACAAAAATGGCCTTATTTATTTTGGTAACTCCTCTTTACCACTGAATTCGGATAACTTTATACCTAGAAAAGTGCCAAATTTCACTAACTGCTCTCCCAAGACCATAGCCTCAGGAAACATTTCAAAGAGAGATAAAATGATTACCCCCATTCTCCTGGAAGAGAAAGTGTAAATTTCTTTAGCATAAGGAATCGGTGATATTTGATCCCAGGGATCTATTAAAAGGTTGTTTGAGATGTGGTCTCCTACTGTACGTCTCCCTTAACATACATAGTGTAGTGGACTTCCATCAGTCCTGGAAGAAAGAATCCTACTCAAGACACAAGAGATAATACAGTGTTCCATTAAAGGGAATCAGCACCATCTAAAATAAACAAACCCATAACCCCTTTCTGGTAATCTAATCATTGCAACCTGTTGCAGTAATTTAGTCAAAATACAAACCTGCTCTTTACAAATGTAGAACCTTCAAACAGTAGGTACTGTTTAATCAGCTTAATATTCAATACTTATTTCTACTTTAATTACTGGACACTGTTTCACAAAATGGAAACAGATCATAATTTTTGAAAAAAACATTAACTTCCTGCTCAAATTCACTGGTGTGACCTAAACTATAAAACCAAGCAACAATAATCAGAAACAATCAACAAACGTTTCTCATACCTCTACTTCAAATTCCCCATAGTCTGCTCCCTTTCAACCGCAGCTAATCTCTTTTGCAATCTCAAGGCTCAATCCCTCTACTCATCATTTAACCTTGTACTTTATATTACTAAAATATCGCATCATTAGAGTGCTATCAAACAAACTCACTAATAACATATTTCCAATTGACTTACTTTACCTTCACTAGTCTACATTTCTGTTTCCTTAAACTCAGAAAGCCCTCTACAATCTCTATCATACTCTACCTCTGTAAAAACAAACATAACTTCTGTTCACAGGGAGGCCACTTTTAATGACTCATTACCCGTCCTCCCTTTCATCAGTTCTATAAATCTATTTTAGAATAAAACTAAATAAAGTGTCTCATGAGATTAAAACATCTCGGGTTATCCTGAGTCGCATTGTTCTCGAAACTCCCAAATATGTTATCAATTGTTTCTCCTGGTTGTACTTTCCCATATGATGCCTTGTGAGCCCTGCTCTACAAAATAGTTTACTAATGTGGTGATGTTTGGCATATGGAGTTTCTTCTTCTTTTTATACCAATAACAAATTCAGTACATATTGTATCAACACAAAACCCTCAAATCAACACCCTTTAGAGATTTTTTAAATGCAGCGTGATACAAAGTTTGACTCTTTGTAAACATAATTTGTGCTCTCGCCCATATATGCTGCCAATTATACACCGGCCATATTCAACGGGCGTTGAGCGTTTGGTACATTGAGACCACAATAGCAAGAGCGAATTTACCAAGTACCCCATTTAACACTGTCCATTGCACAAAGACAATACAATTTAGCTACGCTAAGAATGACTTGAATAGTTAATATCCTAGCAAGTTCGATACAATGATATGCTATGCGGTTCATAAGGATAGCGCAACCAACAAATTTGTCATAATTAGTTAAAACAAATAATTAGTATGTTAAAACCAATAAGCATACTACATACTCAAATGACTTAACAAATATTTTGTGCGATTACCCTGATACAACAATAACATCAATACGCTGGTGCATTGAGCCAATGATTCTTCTTTTATATTATTGTGCCAAGTCACAATTACATCCCTGAATTCTCTAATAGATTGTAATTTTCCTGTCAGCAGGGAAAAGCTGCCAAAATGTTATCCATGATTCGATTCTTTCCCATATTCGAGCCGAATTGGTAGAATGTTCATGCGCTTCTTTTTAGTGCTTCAATGGCTTTGCTATAATTGACTTCTTCTATGAATTTATTTCTGCGACTCTCTCACGCCTCTCTCGCGGTTTTAATATATGGCAATCTTTTTCAGAGACTATTTTCCAGTCATATAATGCTAAACCTTAACTTTATCAAATGATCCATAAAGACCACTCTGAACCTACGTATGTCTCCATATGGGTTCACAAGTTAGTATATGAATACAGTATCAGTCAAATGGTTATTTGATCAAATCTCTCGATTACACACACATACAATTTCTGATTTTTCCCATATATCTTCAAAGAATCATTATATAATGTAGGAAAACTTAGGTACCCACATGAATTAACCACTCCATGTACGTTTCCAACGACTCTCCCATCCATACACTCCCAGCGCTGCCATGTGGAAATAATGCTCTACATATATCCTCAACAGTTTCTTAGACTTCCACAAATGATACACTTGCCGCTATTATTCTAAAATAACATCCCCGCACTCAATACCACCCTGTGATATTCTATGATGGGCAGTGATGGACGGAACCCCAAGATAACGCTACATATCGAAACGTATTATCCAAAATGTAAATCAGGTTATTATACACGTTTCTACATCGTTTAATCCAAATTTAAGATGAACATTTTTCTACCCTCACACACTCTCATATCACATTCACAGAAAACACAAACAAAAGATACAGAGGCCGATGAGACAGATGACGAAAACCGGTTAGCGGTGTTTTGAGATTTTAAACCCTGTCTATATGAACAGGGAAAGCCATACCATTATCAAAATATTGCCTAATTAGTTGTCCCACAAAGGGGTGTTGTATCCACACTGGGATATCGCCTACTCTTGTCACACGCTGACCATGATTTGCGTTGTTTGTTTCTATGTTTTGTTTGGTCAGGGTGTGATATGAGTGGGCATTCTATGTTGTATGTCTAGTTTGTCTATTTCTATGTGTTTTGGCCTGATATGGTTCTCAATCAGTGGCAGGTGTTTGTCGTTGTCTCTGATTGGGAACCATATTTAGGTAGCCTGTTTTGTATTGTGGTTGGTGGGTTATTGTCTATGTGATGTTGCTTGTTAGCACAGTGTTTCTTTAGCAGTCTCGTTTTGTTTGTTTGTTTGTTTGTTTGTTTGTTTGTTTGTTTGTTTGTTTTAGTGTACTTTGTGTTTTTTCCGTCTGTTCATTAAATCATGCATTCACACCACACTGCGCTTTGGTCCGCTTCTTACGACGATCGTGACAACTGTATAGATTATTTTATGTCTTTCCAAATGTAAAAAAACTACCTACAGAGTATCCATGTCTCCTATCTAACTATGTAACACGGTCCCAAAAAATCCAACCTTACCTCATATTTACTAAGTATCAGGAATAACAAAACACTATAACAAACACCTAACAATAGTAACCCAGGGCATACCTGTTACTTCACTTAACAAGCAGTTTAATCAAAACATTACAGGTTATCATTTGAATTTCACCCGTTCTAGTACTTCACTCCACATTCACCTTACCAGCCCTACAGTGATCAACTCAGTACCACAGATCTGAACTTTTGGTTGCCCACAACTGGCTAATTAACAATTATGCCCAAGGATACCTCACTTAAGAATACTCTTATCAACTCATCTCAGTCCTGCTAGTTACCTCGGCTGTGGCCCTTTTAAGGAAGACCTTGCTCTGTGCGTACCCTCAACAGGGGCTTTTATGTTTTTATTATAGAGCTTTTTATTTTCTCTTTTAGGCCTTAACTAGTTCTCAAAAGGTTCTAGTTATACATCCAGTACACACAGATTTGGACGTCATCCGCCCCCAAGGTTCTAGTTATACATCCAGTACACACAGATTTGGACGTCATCCGCCCCCAAGGTTCTAGTTATACATCCAGTACACACAGATTTGGACGTCATCCTCCCCCCAAGGTTCTAGTTATACATCTGGTACACACAGATTTGGACGTCAACCGCCCCCCAAGGTTCTAGTTATACATCTGGTACACACAGATTTGGACGTCATCCGCCCCCCCCCCCAAGGTTCTAGTTATACATCCCCGGTACACACAGATTTGGACGTCATCCGCCCCCCCCCAAGGTTCTACTGGCGGCAGGGTAGCCTAGTGGTTAAAGCGTTGGACTAGTAACCGAAAGGTTGCAAGTTCGAATCCCCGATCTGACAGAAGTACAAGTACAAACCCCGAAGTACAAATCTGTCGTTCTGCCCCTGAACAGGCAGTTAACCCACTGTTCCTCGGCCGTCATTGAAAATAAGAATTTGTTCTTAACTGACTTGCCTAGTAATTTTTATTTATTTTTTATATATTTTTAAAAAATACATCCCCGGTACACACAGATTTGGACGTCATCCGCCTCCCAAGGTTCTAGTTATACATCCCCGGTACACACAGATTTTGACGTCATCCGCCCCCCAAGGTTCTAGTTATACATCCCCGGTACACACAGATTTGGATGTCATCCGCCCCCCAAGGTTCCAGTTATACATCTGGTACACACAGATTTGGACGTTATCCGCCCCCCCCCCCCCCCCCAAGGTTCTAGTTATACATCCAGTACACACAGATTTTGACGTCATCCGCCCCCCAAGGTTCTAGTTATACATCCCCGGTACACAGAGATTTGGACGTCATCCGCCCCCCCCCAAGGTTCTAGTTATACATCCAGTACACACAGATTTTGACATCATCCGCCCCCCAAGGTTCTAGTTATACATCCCCGGTACACACAGATTTGGACGTCATCCGCCCCCCAAGGTTCTAGTTATACATCCCCGGTACACACAGATTTGGACGTCATCCGCCCCCCAAGGTTCTAGTTATACATCCAGTACACACAGATTTTGACATCATCCGCCCCCCAAGGTTCTAGTTATACATCCCCGGTACACACAGATTTGGACGTCATCCGCCCCCCAAGGTTCTAGTTATACATCCCCGGTACACACAGATTTGGACATCATCCGCCCCCCAAGGTTCCAGTTATACATCCCCGGTACACACAGATTTGGACGTCATCCGCCCCCCAAGGTTCTAGTTATACATCCCCGGTACACACAGATTTGGACGTCATCCGCCCCCCAAGGTTCCAGTTATACATCCCCGGTACACACAGATTTGGACGTCATCCGCCCCCCAAGGTTCTAGTTATACATCCCCGGTACACACAGATTGTGACGTCATCCGCCCCCCAAGGTTCTAGTTATACATCCCCGGTACACACAGATTTGGACGTCATCCGCCCCCCAAGGTTCTAGTTATACATCCCCGGTACACACAGATTTGGACGTCATCCGCCCCCCAAGGTTCCAGTTATACATCCCCGGTACACACAGATTTGGACGTCATCCGCCCCCCAAGGTTCTAGTTATACATCCCCGGTACACACAGATTTGGACGTCATCTGCCCCCAAGGTTTTTTTGTATTTTCTTTCTACCACCATCTTTGAAATGCAACAGAAAGGCCACAGTTCTAGCCATCACTCTGGTTGTAAGTCCGATGGTGTCCAGAAGAGTGTATGTGTATGTGCAAAGTTTCAGACTGATAACTTGAAGTATGAGCAAGCTACGTTACATTTAATGTGAAGTCACCCAGATACGTTTGGGCAAATCGTGAAGGACACATTTACATTTACATTACATTTTTCTGCAAGAATATCGTCAAATCTGTATACTTGGACTTTGATTGAGCTTTTCCAATATTAGTAGCCATATTGTAAGTTCAACATTTGCAAAACACCCAGTTTTCATAACTTTATAACTTGCCATATTCTTGCAATTTTTGTCCAAAAGGAAACGGCTTGCTGTTGCAAAAAAATACGACATTATAAAATCCATGTACATTTATTTAACCAGGCAAGTCAGTTAAGAACAAATTCTTATTTTCAATAACAGCCCAGGAACAGTAGGTTAACTGCCTTGTTCAGGGGCAGAACGACAGAATATTTGCTTGTCAGGGCGGGGATTTGATCTTGCAATCAGTTACTAGTCCAATGCTCTGACCACTAGGCTACCTGCCGCCCCAAAACATAAACAACAAGTGTGAGGTTAGAAAAGGCAAAAAACACACACATTTATTTCCACAGGGCCGTGGGGCGAGAACATTCTGCATCGCCCGGCCTCACCCTCACCCTACTGTTTGCTGATGATCTCGTGCTTCTGTCCCCAACCAAAGAGTGCCTACAGCAGCACCTAGATGTTCTGAACAAATTCTGTCAGACCTGGGCCCTGACAGTAAGTCTCAGTAAGACAAAAAATAATGTTTTCCCAAAAAAGGTCCAGTTGCCAGGACCACAAATATAAATTCCACCTAGACACCGTTGCCCTCCTAGAGCACACAAAAAACTATACATACCTCGGGCCTAAACATCAGCGTATCACGCCCTGACCATAGAGAGCTGTTGGTTGGGTCGGTGTGTGATTTAGGGTGGGTTATCTAGGGGAATTGTATTTCTCTGGTGGCCCGATATGGTTCCCAATCAGAGGCAGCTGTTTATCGTTGTCTCTGATTCGGAATCATATTTAGGTAGCCATTTTCCCATTGTGCTTTGTGGGATCTTGTCTAGGTACAGTTGCCAGTAAGCATTATTATTAGCTTCACGGTTCATTTGTTAGTTTTGTTGTTTTGTTGTTTAAAGTTTTCATTTCCAAAATAAAGGATGGAAACATACCACGCTGCATCTTGGTCTACTCCTTATGACGAACGGGACAGAAGATCCCACCACAAACGGACCAAGCAGCATGTCCAGGAGGAGAACACATTCTGGACTTGGGAGGAGATAATGTCAGGAGATGAAAGCCTTCCATGGAAGCAGACGCAGGAGGATCAACGGCGACTCCGAAGTTCATGACCACGATGGAAGCCCAAGAGGCAGCCCCCGCACAAAAACTTTCGGGGGCACACGGGTTGTTCGGCAAAGCCGAGGGGCGAATCTGAGAGTGAAGAGGAATATTGGGATAGACTGAGCGAGGAGTATTGTGAGTTAGTTGAGGGGAGTGATGAGGTAGAGTGGATGGTTTGGTGTCTGGAGCAAGACGGTCGCCGTGAGGAGCACCATGTTTTGCGGAGATACGTAATGTGTCTCCAGTGCGCATCCACAGCCTGGTGCATTCTGTGCCAGCTCCTCGCATTTGCCGTGCGAAAGTGAGCATCCAGCCAGGACAGGTTGTGCCGGCTCAGCGCTCCTGGTCACCAGTACGGCTCCTCGGTCCAGGATATCCTGTGCCGGCTCTACGCACTGTGTCGCCAGTGCGTCTTCACAGCCCAGTGCGTCCTGTGCCAGCACCCTGCACTTGCCGGGCTAAAGTGAGCATCCAGCCAGGACGCGTTGTGCCAGCTCGACGCTCCAGACCTCCAGTGCACCTCCACGGCCCAGTATATCCTGTGCCGGCCATACGTACTGTGTCTCCAGTGTGCCTTCACAGTCCAGTACGTCCTGTGCTTCCTCCCCGCACTCACCCTGAGGTGCGTGTCATCAGCCCGGTGCCACCTGTACCGGTCCCACACATCAGGCCTCCAGTGCGCCTACACAGTCCAGTACGTCCTGTGCCTCCTCCCCGCACTCGCCCTGAGGTGCGTGTTCTCAGCCCGGTGCCACCTGTACCGGTCCCATGCATCAGGTCTCCAGTGCGCCTCCACAGTCCAGAGCTTCCGGCGACAGTTCCCAGTCCAGAGCTTCCGTCGACAGTTCCCAGTCCAGAGCTTCCGGCAACAGTTCCTAGTTCAGAGCTTCCGGCGACAGTTCCCAGTCCAGAGCTTCCGGTGACGTTTCACAGTTTGGAACCTCCAACGATGGTCCACAGTCCGGAACCTCCTGAGACGGTCTGCGGTCCGGAACCTCCTGAGACAGTCCGTGGTCCAGAGCCTCCAGCGACGGTCCACGGTCCGGAGCCTCCAGCGGGGCTTCTCGGTCCGGAGCCTCCTGCGAGGGTTCCCAGTCCGGATCCTCCAGCAACGATCTACGGTCCGGAGTCCCTGGCGACGACCTACGGTCCGGAGTCCCCGCGCCGATCTATGGTCCGGTTCCTCCGGCGACGATCCACGGTCCGGTGCCTCCGGCGACGATCCACGGTCCAGAGCAGCTGGCGATGCGTCCCGAACAGGAGCCGCCCCCAATGGTAGATGCCCACCCGGACCCTCCCCTATTGAGTCAGGTTTTGCGGTCGGAGTCCGCACCTTTGGGGGGGGGGGGGGGGTACTGTCACGCCCTGACCATAGAGAGCTGTTTATTCTCTATGTTGGTTCGGTCAGGGTGTGATTTAGTGTGGGTTATCTTGGGGAATTGTATTTCTATGGTGGCCTGATATGGTTCCCAATCAGAGGCAGCTGTTTATCGTTGTCTCTGATTCAGGATCATATTTAGGTAGCCATTTTCCCATTGTACTTTGTGGGATCTTGTCTAGGTATAGTTGCCAGTAAGCATTATTATTAGCTTCACGTTTCGTTTGTTCGTTTTGTTGCTCTGTTCTTTGAAGTTTTCATTTCCAAAATAAAGGATGGAAACATACCACGCTGCATCTTAGTCTACTCCTTATAACATATGTGACACAGTGCAACAGGTAATTTCCACAAAGCTGTGAACTATCTGAGAGACAAGGCAAGAAGGGCTTTCTATGCCATAAAAAGGAACATCAAATTTGACATACCAATTAGGATTTGGCTAAAAATACGTGAATCAGTTATATAACCCATTGCCCTTTATGGTTGTGAGGTCTGGGGTCCGCTCACCAACCAATGATCTACTAAATGGGACAGAAAAAGTAATTGAGACTCTGCTTTCAGAATTATGCAAAAACATCCTCCGTGTACAAAACACCAAATAATGCATGCAGAGCAGAATTAGGCCGATACACGCTAATTATCAAAATCCCGAAAGAGACGTTAAATTCTGCACCCACATGAAAGGAAGAGATTCCCAAACCTTCCATAACAAAGCCATCACCCACAGAGATGGACCTGGAGAACCTGGAGTCCCCTAAGCAAGCTGGTCCTGTGGCTCTGTTCACATACAGAAACAGACCCCACAGAGACCCAGGACAGCAACACAATTAGACAGAGAGTGCACAGTGGCAGAATACCTGACCACTGTGATTGACCCAAAGTTAAGGAAAGCTTTGACTATGTACAGACTCAATGAGCATAGCCTTGCTATTGAGAAAGGCCGCCGTAGGCAGACTTGGCTCTCAAGGGAAGACAGGCTATGTGCGCACTGCACACAAAATGAGGTGAAAACTGAGCTGCACTTCCTAACCTCCTTCCCAATGTATGACCATATTAGAGAAACATATCCCTCAGATTACACAGACCAACAAAGATTTCTAAAATAAATAAAATGTTGATTAACTCCCATATCTACTGGGGAAAATTCCACAGTGTGCCATCACAGCAGCAAGATTTGTGACCTGTTGCCACAAGAAAAGTGCAAACAGTGAAGAACAAACACCACTGAACAAACAGTCCTGCTACTCTGTCCTGGATTCCCCACTCTACTACTCCCTTGGATTCCCCTCTCGCTCCAGCCTCCGCACCTGGTTTCCAGCAACCCTCCCGAGATTCCCCTGGCCTGCACTCAATCTTCCCCCAGTGTTTCAATAAATACCTTGGTTACCTCATCCCAGTCTCCTTGTCTGAGTCTGCTCTTGGGTTCACCTGTTCCGCTCCGCGTGACATCCCCAGAACGCAGCTCACACTCCAGATCCCAATAACCCACATTCTGTTCACACACCTGTATGTCATTATCACACACTATTTAGTTCAGCTCTTTGCATCCCATCTTTGTGAGATATTGTTTGTTTTTGACACACTTCTCTTCGGAGCTCTATTTTTCCCGTCATTTACTCCTCCCGTGTATGATAGTTTTGCCTGCCTCACTAACGACGCATTTTGCCTAACGGCGCCTTTTTGCTTTGGTCACAGCCTCCTTACTAATGAATATGTTTATCTGTAATACTACAATATCATCACATTGACCTTAAGCGTACAACGTTTCAGACAGCTTTTTCTCCATCTGGATTTAGTAGCTCTTTGTATTAGTTTAGATATGAACCCACTCTATCCAACTACTACTCTAGATGCATGTAGTATTATACTATGGCATTGTTGAATACTAATTTCTGATTGGCTAGAAGAGCAATCTAGAGCGTGCATTATTAGCCTATCTTCCACAAAATTGAGGCTGCATGACTTTCCAAGGCCAGCGATGCAAGCAGTCTCTACTGATCCTTTGTTGGTTACAAGTGACCAAGCAGAGTGGTAAGAGCTGCTTGATTGGCTGAGCTGAACATCGGCCTTCAACAATACAAATTGTTTTCCCTCCTCCTGGTGAAGCCATTTGTGTGTGTTCCCAAATGTATTTATATAACCTTTATAACCTTTGTTCTGCTAGCGGAACCCCTCGACAACATTCTGCTGAAAAGGCAGTGCGCGAAATTCAAAAATATTTTTTTGACATATGTAACTTTCACACATTAACAGGTCCAATACAGCAAATGAAAGATAAACATCGTGTCCGATTTAAAAAATGCTTTACATCGAAAGTGATTATGTTGTCATAGCCAAGTCAAAAAAACACAGCCATTTTCCCAGCCAAAGATTGGAGTCACAAAAAGCAGAAATATAGATCAAATTAATCACTAAGCTTTGATGATCTTCATCAGATGACACTCATAGAACTTCATGTTACACAATACATGTATGTTTTGTTCGATAATGTGCATATTTATATAAAACAAATCTCAGTTTACATTGGCACGTTACGGGCAGTAATGTTTTGATTCCAAAACATCCGGTGATTTTGCAGAAATATTCATAATATACATTGATAAAAGATACAACTATTATTCACAGAATTAAAGATAGACTTCTCCTTAATACAACTGCTGTGTCAGATTTTAAAAAAACTTTACGGAAAAAGCATAATCTGAGAACGGCGCTCAGAGCCCAATCCAGCCAGAGAAATATCTGCCATTTTGTAGTCAACAGAAGTTAGAAATAACACCATAAATATTCACTTACCTTTGATGATCTTCATCAGAAGGCACTCCCAGGAATCCCAGTTCGACAATAAATGACTGATTTGTTCCATAAAGTCCATCATTTATGTCCAAATAGCCACTTGTTGTTAGCGTGTTCAGCCCAGTAATCCATCTTCATGAGGCATGAGCACTTCGTCCAGACAAAAACTCAAAAAGTTCCGTTACAGGTCGTAGAAAGAAGTCAAACGATGTATTGAATCAATCTTCAGGATGTTTTTAACATAAAACATCAATAATGTTCCAACTGGAGAATTCCTATGTCTAAAGAAAAGCACTGGAACGAGAGGTAACTCTGTCAGGAGCACGCATTACGAGCCGGAGACACTCTGCCAGACCACTGACTCAAACAGGTATCATGAGCCCCTCCTTTATAATCCTCAAACCAGTTTCTAAAGACGGTTGACATCTAGTGGAAGCCATAGGAAGTTAACTTTATCCATATCCCACTGTGTATTCGGTAGGCCAAGCTTTGAAAACTACAAACCTCAGATATCCCACTTCCTGGTTGGATTTTTCTCAGGTTTTCGCCTGCCATATGAGTTCTGTTATAGACACAGACATCATTCAAACAGTTTTAGAAACTTCAGAGTGTTTTCTGTCCAATACTAATAATAATATATATATATTAGCATCCGGGACAGAGTAGGAGGCAGTTCACTCTGGGCACGCTGTTCATCCAAAAGTGAAAATGCTGCCCCCTATCCCAAAAAGGTTTTAAGAACAAATTCTTATTTACAATGACTGCCTACCAACAAGAAAAAGGCCTCCTGCGGGGATGGTGGCCTGGGATTTAAAAAACAAATACAATATAAATATAGGACAAAACACACATCACAACAAGAGAGACACAACACTACATAAAGAGCGACCTAAGGCAACAACATAACAAGGCAGCAAAACATTACAACACAGCATGGTAGCAACACAACATGGTAGCAGCACAAAAACATGGTACAAAAAACAAAACAAATGTGAGCAATGTTTTGTTTTTATTTATTTGTTAAGATGTGTTAATGATGCACGTTTTTTAATTATTAGCTAGCCACCGCTCTGGGATAATTCTCTAGTGTTGACAGAATTTGTCAAACGGAAACACCAACACAATCGTGTTCGAATGGAACTGGGTCAAGTGGGCGGGGCTACATAAGTCGAATAACGACAGGCTGAACGCTTTTCTCAGAAAACAAAACAATGAATCAGCATAATGTTTATGGAAGGAAGAAATGTCAATAGAAAAACAGGAAATGCAGTTTGCTGTCATTCCAGCTTGAGCTTGAAGTGATATTGTTAGCTGTGTAGTTGGCTATCTCTTCTGAACAGCGGCCTGGCTAGAGAGCAAGTTTTTTATGCCAGGTGAAATCGCACATCATTAGCTCAATGTTATGAATGTATCCCCCAAAAATCACTAGAAAACAGCATAAAAAATTGCAAATGCAGCTACTTTGTTGTTATTCTAGCTGCGCTGTTTGACGTGACTGTGTTAGCTGAAGTTGGCTAGCTAGCTAGCAAGGGATAAGAACGTTGTCAGCCATCATGGCAACGGAACATTTAGAACAAACGACTGGGTCACGACCATAGATTTAGAACAAGAATACTTAACGACTGGGCCACGTCTCTGGAAACTGAACCAATAGAACGAACGACCAGCCGGCTTGGGTAGCAACCCTAGATTTGTGTCGGGACTATACTGTATCTCGTGGAAGGAGGGATTTAAAAATTCATGAAAATATGCCAATCATTATTTGAATATGTTGGTAACCCATTGTATAAAAGTGATAATGGCCTTGAAGCCGGTGTTCGGAGGATATATTGGCGCGGTTTGCTAACAATACCCGTGCCAATATATCCTCCAAACACCGGCTTCTCTGGCATTATAACTTCATTGAATGACAGACACAAGAGGCAACCAATTGAAAGTTGAAGGTTAGATTTAGTTTTATTTTCTTGCCTGTAAGCCTGTTTATCATTGCTCCGCTATGGAGCCTGTATTGTTTAACTGCTGAACACCAAAAAAGAGGCACGACAGAATAGAAGATGAGGAAAGGTGTGCCTGTGAACTAGCTGACAGATCAGGGTTGTGTTCGGAGAAGCAGGTAGCCTGGCGCTTTAGAGTAACCAAAAGGTCGCTGGTTCAAATCCCTGAGCTGACAAGGAGACAAATATGCCGATGTGCCCTTGAGCAAGTCACTTAACCTTGCTTCTGTATGTTTCTCTGGGTAAGAGCATCTGCTAATTGACTAAAATGGATCCAGTGTCTTGTCATGATACAGTTGTACACCAGACAACGAGATCTCCTGTACTTGACCAGCATGGGAATAGCCTGTCTCTGAACACGTTTCTTCTTTAGCGAGAAGAACGGCAGATCAATGCCAGGGACGCTATCTTCTGAAGAAATTATTTCACTTTTTGTCGTTTTGGGCCTGCTCTAGAAAATGACTTCATGTTCAGAAATATTGCTGCCACCTCTCCTGTGAACATGTGTTTCTTTTATAGTCCCTCATAGAAGGAAGAGGAGGAGGAGGGGGAGGTGGTGGAGGAGGAGGTGGAGGATGATGAAGAGGTGGTGTAGGATGATGATGAGGGAGTGGGGAAGGAAGAGGAGGTGGTGGAGGAGGAGGATGATGAAGAGGTGGTGGAGGTGGATGAGATGGAGGATGATGAAGAGGGAGTGGGGAAGGAAGAGGAGGTGGTGGAGGAGGAGGATGATGAAGAGGTGGTGGAGGTGGATGAGATGGAGGATGATGAAGAGGGAGTGGGGAAGGAAGAGGAGGTGGTGGAGGAGGAGGATGATTAGGCAGAGGAAGAGGAGAGGAGAGGAAAATAAAGAATGGTATAATTAAGTACTAAGGCCTGAGTTGATGTTGTATATGGCCAATATACCACGGCTAAGGGCTGTTCTTATGCGCGACGCACAGCGGAGTGCATGGATACAGCCTTTAGCCGTGGTATATTGGCCATATATCACAAACCCCTGAGGTGCCTTATTGCTATTATAAACTGGTTATTAGAGCAGTGAAAATAAATGTTTTGTCATACCCGTGGTATATGGTCTGATATACAATGGCTGTCAGACAATCAGCATTCAGGGCTCGAACCATTCAGTTTATAATGAGAGTTAGCTGGTGCCTTTCCTCTGTTCACATTTAGAGCTGAAAATGACATGAGTTAATAAAAACTATCAGTGGAAAGTGAGGGAGGAGCAGAGAGGAGGAGGAGAGAGAGGAGGAGAGAGAGGAGAGAGAGAAGGATAAAGAGGAGGAGAGAGTGGATAAGAGGAGGAGAGAGAGGAGGATAGAGAGGAGAAGGAGAGAGAGGAGGATGAAGAGGAGGACAGAGAGGAGGAGAGAGAGAAGAGAGAGAGGAGGAGAGAGTGGAGGACAGAGCGGAGGACAGAGCGGAGGAGAGAGAGGAGGATAGAGAGGAGGACAGAGAGGAGGAGAGAGAGGAGGATAGAGAGGAGGAGAGAGAGGAGGACGGAGAGGAGGACAGAGAGGAGGAGAGAGCGAGGATAGAGAGGAGGAGAGAGAGAGGATAGAGAGGAGGAGAGAGAGAGAGGATAGAGAGGAGTAGAGAGAGAGGAGAGAGAGGAGAGAGAGGAGGAGGAGAGAGAAGGATAGAGGAGGAGAGAGAGGAGGAGAGAGAGGAGGAGAGAGAGGAGAGAGAGGAGAGAGAGGAGGAGAGAGAGGAGGACAGAGAGGAGGACAGAGAGGAGGACAGAGAGGAGTATAAAAAGGAGGAGAGAGGAGGGCGGAGAGGAGGAGAGAGAGGAGGACAGAGGGGAGGATAGAGAGGAGGATAAAGAGGAGGAGAGAGAGAGGGACAGAGAGGAGGACAGAGAGGAGGAGGACAGAGAGGAGGACAAAAAGGAGGAGAGAGAAGAGGATAGAAAGGAGGAGAGAGAGGAGGACAGAGAGGAGGAGAAAGAGAAGGAGGATAGAGAGGAGGATAAAGAGGAGGAGAGAGAGGAGGAGAGAGGAGGATAGAGAGGAGTATAAATAGGAGGAGAGAGAGGAGGAAAGAGAGGTGGAGAGAGGAGGAGAGAGAAGGATAAGAGGAAGGAGAGAGAGGAGGACAGAGAGGAGGAGGACAGAGATGAGGACAGAGAGGAGGAGAGAGAGGAGGATAAAGAGGGGGGGAGAGAGAGGAGGCCTAAAGAGGAGGAGAGAGAGGAGGAGAGAGGAGGATAGAGAGGATGAGAGAGTGGAGGAGAGAGAGGAGGATAGAGAGGAGAAGGAGAGAGAGGAGGATGAAGAGGAGGACAGAGAGGAGGAGAGAGAGAAGAGAGAGAGGAGGAGAGAGTGGAGGACAGAGCGGAGGGACAGAGCGGAGGAGAGAGAGGAGGATAGAGAGGAGGACAGAGAGGAGGGAGAGAGGAGGATAGAGAGGAGGAGAGAGAGGAGGACGGAGAGGAGGACAGAGAGGAGGAGAGAGCGAGGATAGAGAGGAGGAGTAGAGAGAGGATAGAGAGGAGGAGAGAGAGAGAGGATAGAGAGGAGTAGAGAGAGAGGAGAGAGAGGAGAGAGAGGAGGAGGAGAGAGAAGGATAGAGGAGGAGAGAGAGGAGGAGAGAGAGGAGGAGAGAGAGGAGAGAGAGGAGAGAGAGGAGGAGAGAGAGGAGGACAGAGAGGAGGACAGAGAGGAGGACAGAGAGGAGTATAAAAAGGAGGAGAGAGGAGGGCGGAGAGGAGGAGAGAGAGGAGGACAGAGGGGAGGATAGAGAGGAGGATAAAGAGGAGGAGAGAGAGAGGGGACAGAGAGGAGGACAGAGAGGAGGAGGACAGAGAGGAGGACAAAAAGGAGGAGAGAGAAGAGGATAGAAAGGAGGAGAGAGAGGAGGACAGAGAGGAGGAGAAAGAGAAGGAGGATAGAGAGGAGGATAAAGAGGAGGAGAGAGAGGAGGAGAGAGGAGGATAGAGAGGAGTATAAATAGGAGGAGAGAGAGGAGGAAAGAGAGGTGGAGAGAGGAGGAGAGAGAAGGATAAGAGGAAGGAGAGAGAGGAGGACAGAGAGGAGGAGGACAGAGATGAGGACAGAGAGGAGGAGAGAGAGGAGGATAAAGAGGGGGAGAGAGAGGAGGCTAAAGAGGAGGAGAGAGAGGAGGAGAGAGGAGGATAGAGAGGATGAGAGAGTGGAGGAGAGAGAGGAGGATAGAGGAGGATAGAGAGGAGGAGAGAGAGAAGGATAGAGGAGGAGAGAGAGGAGGAGAGAGGAGGAGAGAGAGGAGGATAAAGAGGAGGAGAGAGAGGAGGAAAGAGAGGTGAAGAGAGGAGGAGAGAGAGAAGGATAGGGAGAAGGAGAGAGAGGAGGATAGAGAAGAGGATAGAGAGGAGAGAGAGGAGGAGAGAGAGGAGGAGAGAGAGGAGGATAGAGAGGAGGAGAGAGAGGAGGAGAGAGAGGAGGAGAGAGAGGAGGACAGAGAGGAGCAGAGAGAGGAGCAGAGAGGAGGAGAGAGAGGAGGAGAGAGAGGAGGAGAGAGAGGAGGAGAGAGAGGAGAGAGAGGAGGAGAGAGAGGAGGTGAGAGAGGAGGTGAGAGAGGAGGACAGAGAGGAGTATAAAAAGGAGGAGAGAGGAGGGCGGAGAGGAGGAGAGAGAGGAGGATAGAGAGGAGGACAGAGGGGAGGATAGAGAGGAGGATAAAGAGGAGGAGAGAGAGAGGGACAGAGAGGAGGAGGACAGAGAGGAGGACAGAGAGGAGGAGAGAGAGAAGGAGGATAGAGAGGAGGATAAAGAGGAGGAGAGAGAGGAGGAGAGAGGAGGATAAATAGGAGGAGAGAGAGGAGGAAAGAGAGGTGGAGAGAGGAGGAGAGAGAAGGATAAGAGGAAGGAGAGAGAGGAGGACAGAGAGGAGGAGGACAGAGATGAGGACAGAGAGGAGGAGAGAGAGGAGGACAGAGAGGAGCAGAGAGAGGAGCAGAGAGGGAGGATAGAGAGGAGGAGAGAGAGGAGGAGAGAGAGGAGAGAGAGGAGGAGAGAGGAGGAGAGAGAGGAGGAGAGAGAGGGGGGACAGAGAGGAGGACAGAGAGGAGTATAAAAAGGAGGAGAGAGGAGGGCAGAGAGGAGGAGAGAGAGGAGGATAGAGAGGAGGACAGAGGGGAGGATAGAGAGGAGGATAAAGAGGATGAGAGAGAGAGGGACAGAGAGGAGGAGGACAGAGAGGAGGACAGAAAGGAGAAGAGAGAAGAGGATAGAAAGGAGGAGAGAGAGGAGGACAGAGAGGAGGAGAAAGAAGAGAATAGAGAGGAGAATAGAGAGGAGGAGAGAGAGGAGAAGGAGGATAGAGAGGAGGATAAATAGGAGGAGAGAGGGGGAGGAAAGAGAGGTGGAGAGAGGAGGAGAGAGAAGGATAAGAGGAAGGAGAGAGAGGAGGACAGAGAGGAGGAGGACAGAGATGAGGACAGAGAGGAGGAGAGAGAGGAGGATAAAGAGGGGGAGAGAGAGGAGGCTAAAGAGGAGGAGAGAGAGGAGGAGAGAGGAGGATAGAGAGGATGAGAGAGTGGAGGAGAGAGAGGAGGATAGAGGATAGAGAGGAGGAGAGAGAGAAGGATAGAGGAGGAGAGAGAGAGGAGGAGAGAGGAGGATAGAGAGGCGGATAAAGAGGAGGAGAGAGAGGAGGAAAGAGAGGTGGAGAGAGGAGGAGAGAGAGAAGGATAAGAGAAGGAGAGAGAGGAGGATAGAGAGGAGAGAGAGGAGGAGAGATGAACCTTCACCTGTTCAGTTCAAGCACCAGAGTTCGATCAGAACCATTAAATCATTGTATTGGACGCAAAAACGTTTGGCGGAGAAAGATAGAGAGAGACAGTATGAGAGAAAAAGTGTGAAAAGGAATAAGACAGTGGATTGAAAATGTGAGCAGAGTATGATCTGTATGAAAACTGTCCTCCCATTTCTCCTGCAATTGTTAAACATGCAAAAAATCTATTAGCTGTATTGTTCATTAGAATAGTGCCTGTCAAACTCAATTCATATCTATAATGGCTCTGCCAATTTCAAACATAATTGTTTGTTTTTGAAAACCTCTCAGCAGTGTGTATGGAAGTTTCATCACATCACAAGTTTAACGCAGACAGTGACTCATTTGATTACTCGCTCACTCTTTCTCTCGCTTTCTGTCACTCTTTCACACGCGCACATATGCACAGATGTACACACAATCACACACACAGACACACAGCTATTCACCACCTGTGTGAGTCATGTTAGTGCCCCTTGGCTTTGTAAATGCTAATAATAACTGTCCTTCCTCTTTAGAAAGACGTCTTCCTGAAGAGATCTGTTGTCAACATAACGTTATTGTACATCTCAATGATGCTAGTCCCTGGTGTTGGTCTGATGTCATATGTCCTATTGTGTTTTGTCTGACAGATCCTGCCGGTAATTACAGGCAGAAGTCGGTGGTGAGCGATATCTGTTACCAGACAGAGATCTCCAGCCTCATGGACTTTGGGACTCCAGACTCCTCGTTCGATAAAGGTAAGGTGTTGCCATTGGAAATACGGGGCGTTGCCTTGGTGACGGAAGGAAGTGTGTGCATGGTGATTTGTGCCAGGAGTTGAGACCAGGACAAAGACCTGTCAGCATGTCAGATGGGTGGACACAGACAGGAGCAAAGGCCTGTGAGTCTCTGTCTGTCTGTCTGTCTGTCTCTGTCTGCCTGCCTGCACACAGGGTTAATGATCTGCTTGGCATTGTACTGTATACACCCAATTCTGTGCTGGGCTCAGACACAATACAGAGAAACATTGATAGCAGAGCTGAATGGGGTGAGAGGGGCAGATGTAACCTCTTTACATTCTATTGTTGTACCATCTGAATAGAGAAGAGTACTATTGATGTTCGTCTTTGTTGTATTGTGGTTTTGGCCATTTTATGCTCTAATCACAGTCTTCATTTTGAGGTAAATGGCATCTAATTTTCCCTCTAAAGAACTTTCTGAATAAAGGCTCTCTCTCTTAGTTGTGATCTGGATGATCAGTAATGATACTGAGGAGGATTGTCATAAAGAGTATTGATCACCTGAAGCTTATTGGTCAATATATAAGTCTTGTGGGCATTTCATTTTCTCCTACTTAATGATACCCATTATTCTTTATCACGCTGCCAGAAAGCCAGAAGAGTGTCCCCCACAATTGTAATTGTAATCATTGCATCGAATACTGCCCCTTCAAGCAGCAGAAGTACACTCTCAGATCATTAAATGAGCCTCATGACACTTCAATCAGCCCTGGACAGAGGTAGTATCCTCTGTCACTCCTTCCCTCCCTTCTTCCCCTCCCAGGGCAATTATTAATATCTTAATGCCTGTCTTTCTCAGCTCTCCCATCAACACTCTCATGTGCTTATAATGCAGAGTGACCAATCATCTGGTGCAGCTGGAGGACAGGGGGAGCAGAGAAAGAGAGGGAGGAGGAGAGGGAGAGAAATGGAGGGGGAGAGGAAGGGAGCGAGTATAAGATAGGGAAGAGAAAGAGAGGGAGGACGAGAGGGAGAGAAATGGAGGGGGAGAGGAAGGGAGCGAGAATAAGATAGGGAAGAGAAAGAGAGGAGGACGAGAGGGAGAGAAATGGAGGGGGAGAGGAAGGGAGCGAGAATAAGATAGGGAAGAGAAAGAGAGGGAGGAGGAGAGGGAGAGAAATGGAGGGGGAGAGGAAGGGAGCGAGAATAAGATAGGGAAGAGAAAGAGGGGGAGGAGGAGAGGGAGAGAAATTGGAGGGGGAGAGGAAGGGAGCGAGAATAAGATAGGGAAGAGAAAGAGAGGGAGGAGGAGAGGGAGAGAAATGGAGGGGGAGAGGAAGGGAGCGAGAATAAGATAGGGAAGACAAAGAGAGGGAGGAGGAGAGGGAGAGAAATGGAGGGGGAGAGGAAGGGAGCGAGAATAAGATAGGGAAGAGAAAGAGAGGGAGAGAAATGGAGGGGGAGAGGAAGGGAGCGAGAATAAGATAGGGAAGAGAAAGAGGGGGAGGAGGAGAGGGGAGAGAAATGGAGGGGGAGAGGAAGGGAGCGAGAATAAGATAGGGAAGAGAAAGAGAGGGAGGAGGAGAGGGAGAGAAATGGAGGGGGAGAGGAAGGGAGCGAGAATAAGATAGGGAAGAGAAAGAGAGGGAGGACGAGAGGGAGAGAAATGGAGGGGGAGAGGAAGGGAGCGAGAATAAGATAGGGAAGAGAAAGAGAGGGAGAGAAATGGAGGGGGAGAGGAAGGGAGCGAGAATAAGATAGGGAAGAGAAAGAGAGGGAGGGAGCGAGCGAGCGAGGAAGCGAGAGAGGGGGGGGGGGGGTGCAGGAGAGAGAGGGAGAGCCCCACCCTCTTCAACATATATATCAACAAATTGGCGGGGGCACTAGAAAAGTCTGCAGCACCCAGCCTCACCCTACTAGAATCTGAAATCAAATGTCTACTGTTTGCTGATGATGTGGTGCTTCTTTCCCCAACCAAGGAGGGCCTACAGCAGAACCTAGATGTTCTGCACAGATTCTGTCAGACCTGGGCAGAATCTCAGTAAGTCAGAAATAATGGTCTTCCAAAAAAGGTCCAGTTGCCAGGACCACAAATACAAATTCCATCTTGACACCGTTACCCTAGAGCCCACTAAAAACGATACATACCTCGGCCTAAACATCAGTGCCACAGGTAACTTCCACAAAGCTATGAACGATCTGAGAGACAAGGCAAGAAGGACCTTCTACGCCGTCAAAAATAACATAACATTTGACAGAACCCATTGCCCATTGGTTGTGAGGTCTGGGGTCCGCTCAACCAACCAAGAATTCACAAAATGAGACAAACACCAAATTGAGACTCTGCATACAGAATTTTGCAAAAAAATCCTCTGTGTACAACGTAAAACACCAAATAATGCATGCAGAGCAGAATTAGGCTTAAACTGGCTAATTACCAAAGTCCAGCTTGTAAATTCTACAACCACCTAAAAGGAAGAGATTCCCAAACCTTCCATAACAAAGCCATCACCTACAGAGATGGACCTGGAGAAGAGTCCCCAAAGCAAGCTGGTCCTGGGGCTCTGTTCACAAACACCAACAGAGCCCCAGGACAGCAACACAATTAGACCATTGGAAAGAATTACCCCAAAAAAACTGAGCAAACTAGAATGTTATTTGGCCCTAAACAGAGAGTACACACTGGCAGAATACCCGACCACTGTGATTGACCCAAAATGAATCTCTTAAGGATCGGACCCTTTTTTTAAATGTTTGCCTAAAATGACATACCCAAATCTAATAGCCTGTAGCTCAGGACCTGAACTAAGGACAGGCATATTCGTGATACCATTTGAAAGGAAACACTTTGAAGTTTGTGGAAATGTGATTTTTTTTTGTACCATCATCTTTGAAATGCAAGAGAAAGGTCATAATGAATTATTCTAGCCCAGGCGCAATTTAATCTTTGGCACCTAGATAGCAGCACTGTATGTGCAAAGTTTTAGAGTGATCTAGTGAAGTATTGCATATCTATTCAAAATGTTGTTTTTTGCCATTTCTAACCCCACACTTGTTGTTTATGTTTTGGGGCGGCAGGTAGCCTAGTGGTCAGAGCATTGGACTAGTAACTGATTGCAAGATCAAATCCCCGCCCTGACAAGCAAATATTCTGTCGTTCTGCCCCTGAACAAGGCAGTTAACCTACTGTTCCTGGGCTGTTATTGAAAATAAGAATTTGTTCTTAACTGACTTGCCTAGTTAAATAAAGGTACATGGATTTTATAATGTCGTATGTTTTTCCCCGAACCCCACTTTTCATCAATTTGTATAGCAGACCCTCATGACACGATTAATCCAAATATTTTGTGATTCCAGAGCTAAGGATGATGTTAAAGAGTTTAAGCCAATTGGAATGTGTGGTCTGTATACAGTGGGGCAAAAAAGTATTTAGTCAGCCACCAATTGTGCAAGTTCTCCCACTTAAAAAGATGAGAAAGGCCTGTAATGTTCATCATAGGTACACTTCAACTATGACAGACAAAATGAGAAAAAGAAATCCAGAAAATCGAATTGTAGGATTTTTTATGAATTTATTTGCAAATCATGGTGGAAAATAAGTATTTGGTCACCTACAAACAAGCAAGATTTCTGGCTCTCACAGACCTGTAACTTCTCCTTTAAGAGGCACCTCTGTCCTCCACTAGTTACCTGAATTAATGGCACCTGTTTGAACTTGTTATCAGTATAAAAGACACCTGTCCACAACCTCAAACTGTCACACTCCAAACTCCACTATGGCCAAGACCAAAGAGCTGTCAAAGGACACCAGAAACAAAATTGTAGACCTGCACCAGGCTGGGAAGACTGAATCTGCAATAGGTAAGCAGCTTGGTTTGAAGAAATCAACTGTGGGAGCAATTATTAGGAAATGGAAGACATACAAGACCACTGATAATCTCCCTCGATCTGTGGCTCCACGCAAGATCTCACCCCGTGGGGTCAAAATGATCACCAGAACCACACGGGGGGACCTAGGGAATGACCTGCAGAGAGCTGGGACCAAAGTAACAAAGCCTACCATCAGTAACACACTACGCCGCTAGGGACTCAAATCCTGCAGTGCCAGAAGTGTCCCCCTGCTTAAGCCAGTACATGTCCAGGCCCGTCTGAAGTTTACAATAGAGAATTTGGATGATCCAGAAGAAGATTGGGAGAATGTCATATGGTCAGATGAAACCAAAATAGAACCTTTTGGTAAAAACTCAAATCGTCGTGTTTGGAGGACAAAGAATGCTGAGTTGCATCCAAAGAACACCATACCTACTGTGAAGCATGGGGGTGGAAACATCATGCTTTGGGGCTGTTTTTCTGCAAAGGGACCAGGACGACTGATCCGTGTAAAGGAAAGAATGAATGGGGCCATGTATCGTGAGATTTAGAGTGAAAACCACCTTCCATCAGCAAGGGCATTGAAGATGAAACGTGGCTGGGTCTTTCAGCATGACAATGATCCCAAACACACCGCCCGGGCAATGAAGGAGTGGCTTCGTAGAAGCATTTCAAGGTCCTGGAGTGGCCTAGCCAGTCTCCAGATCTCAACCCCATAGAAAATCTTTGGAGGGAGTTGAAAGTCTGTGTTGCCAAGCAACAGCCCCAAAACATTACTGCTCTAGAGGAGATCTGCATGGAGGAATGGGCCAAAATACCAGCAACAGTGTGTGAAAACCTTGTGAAGACTTACAGAAAACGTTTGACCTCTGTCATTGTCAACAATGGGTACAGTGCCTTGCGAAAGTATTCGGCCCCCTTGAACTTTGCGACCTTTTGCCACATTTCAGGCTTCAAACATAAAGATATAAAACTGTATTTTTTTGTGAAGAATCAACAACAAGTGGGACACAATCATGAAGTGGAAAGACATTTATTGGATATTTCAAACTTTTTTAACAAATCAAAACTGAAAAATTGGGCATGCCCAAATAGGTCCACAGACGATACAATCTCAACCACACTGCACACTGCCCTAACCCCTCTGGACAAGAGGAATACCTAGGTGAGAATGCTGTTCATCGACTACAGCTCGGCATTTAACACCATAGTACCCTCCAAGCTCGTCATCAAGCTCGAGACCCTGGGTCTCGACCCCGCCCTGTGCAACTGGGTACTGGACTTCCTGACGGGCCGCCCCCAGGTGGTGAGGGTAGGCAAAAACATCTCCACCCCGCTGATCCTCAACACTGGGGCCCCACAAGGGTGCGTTCTGAGCCCTCTCCTATACTCCCTGTTCACCCCACGACTGCGTGGCCACGCACGCCTCCAACTCAATCATCAAGTTTGCGGACGACACAACAGTGGTAGGCTTGATTACCAACAACGACGAGACCCTCGGAGTGTGGTGTCAGGAAAATAACCTCACACTCAACGTCAACAAAACTAAGGAGATGATTGTGGACTTCAGGAAACAGCAGAGGGAACACCCCCCTATCCACATCGATGGAACAGTAGTGGAGAGGGTAGCAAGTTTTAAGTTCCTCGGCATACACATCACAGACAAACTGAATTGGTCCACCCACACAGACAGCATCGTGAAGAAGACGCAGCAGCGCCTCTTCAAACCTCAGGAGGCTGAAGAAATCCGGCTTGTCACCAAAAGCACTCACAAACTTCACAAGCATCCTGGCGGGCTGTATCACTGCCTGGTATGGCAACTGCTCCGCTCACAACCGTAAGGCTCTCCAGAGGGTGGTGAGGTCTGCACAACGCATCACCGGGGGCAAACTAGGACACCTACACCCCCCGATGTTACAGGAAGGCCATAAAGATCATCAAGGACAACAACCACCCGAGCCACTGCCTGTTCACCCCGCTATCATCCAGAAGGCGAGGTCAGTACAGGTGCATCAAAGCAGGGACCGAGAGACTGAAAAACAGCTTCTATCTCAAGGCCATCAGACTGTTAAACAGCCACCACTAACATTGAGTGGCTGCTGCCAACACACTGACTCAACTCCAGCCACTTTAATAATGGGAATTGATGGGAAATGATGTAAAATATATCACTATCCACTTTAAACAATGCTACCTAATATAATGTTTACATACCATACATTATTCATCTCATATGTATACGTATATACTGTACTCTATATCATCTACTGCATCTTTATGTAATACATGTATCACTAGCCACTTTAACTATGCCACTTTGTTTACATACTCATCTCATATGTATATACTGTACTCGATACCATCTACTGTATCTTGCCTATGCCGCTCTGTACCATCACTCATTCATATATCTTTATGTACATATTCTTTAACCCCTTACACTTGTGTGTATAAGACAATAGTTTTGGAATTGTTAGTTAGATTACTTGTTGGTTATTACTGCATTGTCGGAACTAGAAGCACAAGCATTTCGCTACACTCGCATTAACATCTGCTAACCATGTGTATGTGACAAATAAAATTTGATTTGATTTGATATATAACAAAGTATTGAGATAAACTTTTGTTATTGACCAAATACTTATTTTCCACCATAATTTGCAAATAAATTCATTAAAAATCCTACAATGTGATTTTCTGGATTTGTTTTCTCATTTTGTCTGTCATAGTTGAAGTGTACCTATGACAAAAATTACAGGCCTCTCTCATCTTTTTAAGTGGGGTAACTTGCACAATTGGTGGCTGACTAAATACTTTTTTGCCCCACTGTATGTCTATGTCCTGGGATTTTTTTGTTTTGTTTCTTACAACCTCATGCTAATCACATTAGCCTAAGTTAGCTAAACCGTCCCACAGACAGGACACCGTTCCTGAAGAAGTTTTAAGGAAAGCTTTGACTATGTACAGATTCAGTGAGCATAGCCTTGCTATTGAGAAAGGTCGCTGTAGGTGAAGAAAAGACAGGCTATGTGCACACTGCCCACAAAATGTGGAAACTGAGCTGCACTTCCTAACCTCTTGCCAAATGTATGACCATATTAAAGACATGTATTTCCCTGAGATTACACAGACCAACAAAGAATTTGAAAACAAATCCAATTTTGATCAACTCCCATATCTATTGGGTGAAATACCACAGTGTGCCTTCACAGCAGCAAGATTTGTGACCTGTTGCCACAAGAAAAGGACAACCAGTGAAGAACAAACACCAATGCAAATCAAATCAAAGTGACTATGCATAGGTAACAAACAAACAGTGAGTAGCAGCGGTGTACAGAAGGGGTAGGAATTGCTGACTTCAGCAGTCTAATGGCTTGGGGTTAGCTGTTGAGGAGCCTTTTGGTCTGAGACTTGGCGCTCCGGTACCGCTTGCTGTGCAGTAGAAGAGAAAACAGTCTACAACTTGGGTGACTGGAGTGTCTGACACCGCCTATTACAGTACAGTTGAAGTCAGAAATGTACATACACTTATGTTGGAGTCATTAAAACTTGTTTTTTCAACGACTCCACAAATGTCTTGTTAACAAACTATAGTTCTGGCAAGTCGGTTAGGACATCTACTTTTTCCAACAATTGTTTACAGACAGATTATTTCACTTATAGTTCACTGTATCACAGATCCAGTGGGTCAGAAGTTTACATACACCAAATTGACTGTGCCTTTATACAACTTGGAAAATTCCAGAAAATTATGTAATGGCTTTAGAAGCTTCTGATAGGCTAATTGACATCATTTGAGTCAATTGGAGGTGTACCTGTAGATGTATTTCAAGGCCTACCTTCAAACTCAGTGCCTCTTTGCTTGACATCATGGGAAAATTAAAAGAAATCAGCCAAGACCTCAGAAACAATTTTGTAGACCTCCACAAGTCTGGTTCATCCTTGGGAGCAATTTCCAAATGCCTGAAGGTACCACGTTCATCTGTACAAACAATAGTTTGCAAGTATAAACACAATGGGACCACGCAGGCATCATACCGCTCAGGAAGGAGAGGCGTTCTGTCTCCTAAAGATGAATGAACTTCGGTGCGAATATTGCAAATCAATCCAAGAACAACAGCAAAGGACCTTGTGAAGATACTTGAGGAAACATTTACAAAGTATCTATATCTACAGTAAAACGAGTTCTATATCGACATAACCTGAAAGGCCGCTCAGGAAGGAAAAAGCCACCGCTCCAAAACCGCCATAAAAAAGCCAGACTACGGTTTGCAACTGCACATGGGGACAAAGATCGTACTGTTTTGGAGAAATGTCCTCTGGTCTGATGAATGACCATCGTTATGTCTCAATCTTGTAGAGAATTTGTGGGCAGAACTGAAAAAGCGTATGCGAGCAAGGAGGCCTACAAACCTGACTCAGTTACACCAGATCTGTCAGGAGGAATGGGCCAAAATTCACCCAACTTATTGTGGGAAGCTTGTGGAAGGCTACCCGAAATGTTTGACCCAAGTTAAACAATTGAAAGGCAATGCTACCAAATACTAATTAAGTGTATGTAAACTTCTGACCCACTGGGAATGTGATGAAAGAAATAAAAGCTGACCTAAAACAGGGACTTTTTACTAGGATTAAATGTCAGGAATTGTGAAAAAACTGAGTTTAAATGTATTTGGCTAAGTTGTATGTAAACCTCCGACTTCAACTGTATGTAGGTCCTGGATGGCAGGAAGCTTTGCCCCAGTGATGTACTGGGTCGTTCGCACTACCCTCTGTAGCTTCTTGCGGTCAGATGTCGAGCAGTTGCCATACCAAGCGGTGATGCATCCAGTGCTCTCTGTGGTGCAGCTGTAAAACCTTTTGAGAATCTGGGGGCCCATGCCAAATCTTTTCAGTCTCCTGAGGGGGGAAAGGTTTTGTTGTGCCCTCTTCACAACTGTCTTGGTATGTTTGGACCATGATAGTTTGTTGGTGATGTGGACACCAAGGAACTTGAAGCTCTCGACCTGCTCCACCACAGCCCAGTCGATGTTAACGGGGGCCTGTTCGGCCCACCTTTTCCTGTAGTCCACGTTCAATGTGTTTAGTTATGACATCAAGGATAGCTGTATGAAGGGTGAAAAGACAGGATAGAGGACTGAGAGTATGAAGACAGAAGAGCAGTATCATGAGAAGGGTAACCGTAAGTAAAAATATCAGTCAATTGATTCCAGCTACACTGAAACCAAGGCTGAAACAAGTAAACTCTTGTCACACTCACAACCCTGAATGGGCGTTAGATGAATGAGAATGAGAATGACACATGACTGTGATTCTTGAGCAGTCAGTGAATCAGTCAGTCAGTCAGTCAGTCAGTCAGTCAGTCAGTCAGTGAGTGAGTGAGTGACAGATCCATTGCATCAGTTGACAAGCATCTGGCTAAAATGTCTGTGATGTTTGGGCCATGTTGAAAGATGAAACACACACATTGGAGCATCATCCACTGACAAGCAGGATAGATGGCTTACTTGTGCTCATTACTTCAATAGCAATAGGTGACACACTCTCTCCCACACATAAGTCTAAATATGCACATATGTATTCTATATTTGAGGCATAATTATTCTGTACAGGCTTAGCACTAGAAAATAGTACTATATTAGGTTTGTGGTAGCCAAGTAATGAAATTCTGTGACAGAATCAGAAGAAATATCTAAATCCATTTGCGGATGGAACAACACTTTCAGTTTATACAAACTGTACACATTAGTACTAAGCTACAATGTTTCAGGAGTAAAAATAGCCAGCAGGAAGTCAGATTTAACTCTGAAATGAATCCCCCCCAGTGTCTTGTTTACACTTCCTTTAACCAATGCTGGGCTTATCTCTGTTCCTCTACCTGACTGCACCTGCTGTCCCTTTCTTGGGCCCTGGGACTGGGAGAAAACACCAGCACTTCCTGGGTTGCGTTCTCACATTAACAACCCCAGTGATGTGTGTGGAATTGTTTTGATGTACTTTCATTTGTGACGCAGGAAGTACTGTATGTCTCAAGTTTTCAAGTTTTATTTTCACATGCAAGTACAGTCCTTACAGGTGTATTGTTCTCTGTACAGTAAGTGAGATGTTCAGTATAGTATATAGTATTTATAGTATATAGTTGGTATAATAGTAAGTCCTGTACTGTATGGACAGTGTGGCATTCAACTCTCTGCCATCAGGTGGAGTAGGAGTGCTATAACTGTGACTCACCTGTCCTACCACCTACAGGTACGCCCCTCCCTCCTCCTCCTCCTCCTCCTCCTCCTCCTCCTCCTCCTCCTCCTCCTCAGAGAGAGAGAGAGAGAGAGAGAGAGAGAGAGAGAGAGAGAGAGAGAGAGAGAGAGAGAGAGAGAGAGAGAGAGAGAGAGAGAAGAGAGAGAGAGAGAGAGAGAGAGAGAGGAGGAGAGGGGATGGGGAGGGGAGGGAGGGAGGGAGGGAAGGGGGGGGGAGGGAGGAGGGAGGGAGGGGGAGGGAGGGAGGGGGGAGGGAGGGAGGAGGGAGGGGAGGGAGGGAGGGGGGAGGGAGGGAGGGAGGGAGGGGAGGGGAGGGAGGGAGGGAGGGAGGGGGGAGGGGAGGGAGGGAGGGAGGGAGGGAGGAGAGAGAGAGAGAGAGAGAGAGAGAGAGAGAGAAGAGAGAGAGAGAGAGGAGAGAGAGGAGAGAGAGAGAGAGAGAGAAGAGAGAGAGAGAGAGAGAGAGAGAGAGAGG
Organism: Oncorhynchus kisutch; assembly: GCF_002021735.2. Taxonomy (NCBI): domain Eukaryota; kingdom Metazoa; phylum Chordata; class Actinopteri; order Salmoniformes; family Salmonidae; genus Oncorhynchus; species Oncorhynchus kisutch. The sequence goes on along the minus strand of NC_034174.2, from coordinate 16,606,283 downwards.
AGAGAGAGAGAGAGAGAGAGAGAGAGGAGAGAGAGAGAGAGAGAGAGAGAGAGAGAGAGAGGAGAGAGAGAGAGAGAGAGAGAGGGGTTGAGAGATAGAACAGAGAAAACAGGCTCACTCACGCACTCAGGAGTGAGGAACTCACACGGAACTCTTCCTAGTAACCTGGCTGGGTGGACCTAATGACCAGAGCTGCGAGTGGCTGGGAGAGAGGCTGCTGTGCTACGGTGTATTTCTGAATAGTGTCTGTCTGTGTTGGGTTCCTCTGCTATGAGAACACACACCAGCACTGACCGTGGAGCCCAGCGTAGCCTGTACTGTGGAGGAGGAGGACATGAGGTCCGACAGGGAGGAGGGGACACCCGGTGAGTGAGAGAAAGAAAGAGGAATGTGTTTAGAGGATCACTCGCTGTTGTGACGGTTGGTTTAAGCCAGAGTTCTATTTCTAAGGTAGAAGAGTGTGTTTAGAGGATCACTCGCTGTTGTGACGGTTGGTTTAAGCCAGAGTTCTGTTTTTAAGGTAGAAGAGTGTGTTTAGAGGATCACTCGCTGTTGTGACGGTTGGTTTAAGCCAGAGTTCTGTTTCTAAGGTAGAAGAGTGTGTTTAGAGGATCACTCGCTGTTGTGACGGTTGGTTTAAGCCAGAGTTCTGTTTTTAAGGTAGAAGAGTGTGTTTAGAGGATCACTCGCTGTTGTGACGGTTGGTTTAAGCCAGAGTTCTGTTTCTAAGGTAGAAGAGTGTGTTTAGAGGATCACTCGCTGTTGTGACGGTTGGTTTAAGCCAGAGTTCTGTTTCTAAGGTAGAAGAGTGTGTGAGTTCATGAGTTTGTCTTTAACATGTATACCCATTCGTTTTAATATTCACACTGAATTTATAAACATTTGATGGTAGTAGGCTCCTAACCTCCTTTGTTTATTTGCTTTACATAAGCATGTTGACCTGGATCTGATATGTACATTGATTAATATGCGTGTTAATCTGTTAATCTACCATGAGTGAGTCTGGTATTTAGACAGCTATTTGGTGATGATCAGCTCAGACAACATAGCACACATAGACTACATCTCTGCGAGATGATGAGTCAGTCTCTCACATGCCAGTACTCTGGAAGCTGTGTCCTGTTCTGTCTGGAGTCCTGTCTAGTCCTAGAACTACTATCCAATCAGCATATTGCCCCAGTGTTCACCCTACAATTCCTCCTCCCATGTCTTGCCTTTAATGTGTTGCAATGCATTTGATAGAAAATGGCAGCCACCAGATACAGCCATTCATTCAGGTGTTATCTGAGAGAGCCTCCAACACGTCCAACTGGAACCCTGGTAGACACTGTCTCTGTGACAGGATCTATACTGTGTTTTTACCTGTACACCCCCTGACAAGTTACATAAGACTGTGTGTGTGGGGGGGGGGGGGTCGTATCTCCATGCACGCCTGTGTGTGTGCCTCCATGCACTCCTGTGTGTGTGTGCCTCCATGCACTCCTGTGTGTGTGCCTCCATGCACGCCTGTGTATGTGTGCCTCCATGCACGCCTGTGTGCGTGCGTGCTCTGCTCATGCATGCATATTATGTGTGTGTGTGCATGCACATATGTGTGTGTGTGTGTGTACTTAATACTCACTCTTGTGTGTGTGTGCGTGCTGGTGGTGGTATTTCAGTGGATGAGTCCGAGTCTTATCCCGCTGGTTGTGTTGCATGACTCCTACTGTTGATTTACTCCATACCCAGAGGTTTGAGGAAAGATAATGAGTTTGACAGAGTGAGACGCTGCTGCCAGATGGCACTATCAGAGATGGTCTCACTATCAGAGATGGTCTCACACTCTGCTCCAACAACAGCTCACAGCAGACCCATGATGACATGATCTGCAGGCCTAGTCCTTGACCAGTGATCAGTCCACCTGGCTGGACCAGTCTAATGTGTTACAGCTCCATAGCGAGTGGAGGTCAGTGTACGAGAAGGATGCACCACCATTAGTTTGACTGTGGTTTTCCTGGAGATGTTCATGAATTGGGCACTGCTTTCATCTCCATCCTGGTTTGAGTGAAAAGAGCTACAATGTGTTTAGATAGATTAGAGATTTTTGTCTTGTTGGTCTTGTTGGCCTTATTGTTCTTGTTGGTAGTGTTGGCCTTGTTGGTCTTATTGGTCTCATTGGTCTTGTTGGTCTTATTGGTCTTGTTGGTCTTGTTGGTCTTGTTAGTCGTGTTGGTCGTGTTGGTCTTGATGGTCTTGTTGTTCTTATTGGTCTTGTTGGCCTTGTTGGTTTTGTTGGTCTTGTTGGTCTTGTTGGTATTGTTGGCCTTGTTGGTCTTGTTGGTCGTGTTGGTCGTGTTGGTCGTGTTGGTCTTGATGGCCTTGTTGGTCTTGTTGGTATTGTTGGTCTTGTTGGTCTTATTGTTCTTGTTGGTCTTATTGTCTTTGTTGGCCTTGTTGGCCTTGTTGGCCTTGTCTGTTTTGTTGGTCTTGTTGGTCTTGTTGGTCTTCGTTGGTCTTCGTTGGTCTTGTTGGCCTTGTTTGTCTTGTTGGCCTTGTTGGCCTTGTTGGTCTTGTTGGCCTTGTTAGTCTTGTTGGCCTTTTTGGTCTTGTTGGTCTTGTTATCCTTGTTGGACTTGTTAGTCTTGTTAGTCTTGTTGGCCTTGTTGGCCTTGTTGATCTTGTTGGTCTTGTTGGCCTCGTTGGTCTTGTTGGTCTTGTTGGCCTCGTTGGTCTTGTTAGTCTTGTTGGCCTTGTTGGCCTTGTTGGTCTTGTTGGCCTCGTTGGTCTTGTTAGTCTTGTTGGCCTCGTTGATCTTGTTGGTCTTGTTGGTCTTGTTGATCTTGTTGGTCTTGTTGGCCTCGTTGGTCTTGTTGGTAGTGCTAACTGACTCTGAGTTGAGCAGTCGCTCCAGGTTATTGCTGCTCTTCCAGAGGCACATCCCTGGCAGTAGGGTTAATCTCCTCATAATTAAAGTGTGAATTAATTACTGCTATTTCCAGTTGGCATGCCTACACTGAACCCTGTTGTAATGTAAACTCACAGCAATTAATTAATGGCTGCTGTTCCCTATAGATATACACACAGACATGGACGAGCCAGCTTGCACAATCATACACACAAACACACAATCTCTTTGTGGGTTCATGCATGCAGAATTACACATGCAGACACTAGTCAGGCATAAACTGTAACATATACTGTATAGAGGGAAACCTAGGGTCCGCTCTCTCTAACATCTTGTTTGTGTTGTGCGTTGGATGTTGAAGTTAAGTAAAGTTGAGAGCCAATGCCAATGCATAATTGATGCTCACATATATTATAGAACAGTCCTGTAATAACCTGAGTGAGAAGAGGACTTTCTGGTTCTCACGTGCTGCCAAATGCTGTTCAGGGATCAACCAGGGAGGGTTTGTGTTGTGTTATATTCTCGCACCCACCCACACTCATCCTGGCACTATCAATGGCTGAGAGACTGAGACAGCCTACAGGAAGGAGGTCAGAGACCTGGCATAGTGGTGCCAGGACAACAACCTCTCCCTCAATGTCAGCAAGCCAAAGAGCGTGGACTACAGGAAACGGAAGGGCTGAGCACGCCCCCATTCACATAGAGGGGGCTATAGTGGAGACAATCGAGAGCTTCAAGTTCCTGTCCACATCATCAAGGACCTACCATGGTCCACACACACCAACACAGTCCTGAAGAGGGCATGACAACTTCTCTTCCCACTTAGGAAGCTGAAAAGATTTGGCTTGAGCCCTGAGATCCTCAAAAGGTTTTACAGCTACACCATTGAGAGCATCTTGACTGACTGCATCACCGCTTGGTATGGTAACTGTTTGGTATTCGGCCACAAGGCCTTACAGAGGGTAACGCGTACAGCCCAGTACTTCACTGAGGCCGAGCTCCCTGTCAACCAGGACATCTATACCAGACGTTTCAGAGGATGGCCCTAGAAATTGTCAAAGACTGCAGTCACCCAAGTCACAGTCTGTTCTCTCTGCTATCACACTGCAAGCAGTACCGGAGCGCCAAGTCTGGGACCAAAATGCTCCTGAAAAGCTTCAACCCCAAAGCCATAAGACTGCTGAAAAGTTCATTAAACGGCTACCCGTACTTTCTACTTTTCACCCCCTACTTACATGTACATAGTACTTCAATCAATCACCTAACCAAACCTGCATGTATATATTTCCTCAATCAATCACCCCAACTACCTCGTACCCCAGTCCACTGACTCGGTACCGGTACTGCTTGTATATAGCCTGTACATAGCCTCGTTATAGTTTTTATTGTGTTATTTTATTGTTGCTATTTTCTTTTTATCTATTTGTAAATGTTCTTACTTTTTAACTGCATGTTGGGAAAGGGCTCGTAAGTAAACATTTCACAGTAAAGTCTACACTTGTTGTATTCGGCGCATGTGACAAAGTATTATTTGATTTGACTACTGTAGAGAATGTCAACATAGTGTTGTGCAGCAGGTTTATAACAGAAAATAGTCTCCATGCAGCCTCCCAACCACCAAACTCCACCTCGGATCCAAAACCGGTCATTGACTGAATGAATATGGTTGCTATTTTTGATGCAACCCTTTCCATCGGTCTTCCTGCATCATTTCATGTTGATTTGATGTTATCCTCTTATATAAGGCTTATATATGGGTCATCCTCTTGTCTTGAGATGTAAACTAAATTGGCTCTTTAGTGACTGGTCTTATCAGGTCGTTGTTAACAGCCATTTTGTGATACCTTCCACGGTCTTAGAATAGACCTAAAGTAGATCACACTGCTTCATGCAAAATAAAATGTGCCTGTTGCCTGTGAGACGTCGTAATAATGTGAAAATATGGTTTAAATAGCCACTTAAAGTTTGTAATTTCCCTTTTGAAATTTCAGACTTGAGTTTCCCTTATGAAAAATGTATCAACCGCTTACAAAAATGACCAAAAATGACCATGACCATTTCCTGTTGCTGCAGGATTATTTTCCTACTGTTTCCTACTTAATTGTATCAAATTACGATCCCACATCTGTATGAGAGATCCCTGGGTTCATTCGGCAAGCTGCATATCCCTGACAATAAGGGCTATTATCTGCATGAGTTTGATGAGGAGAAGCAGCCGACCCCTGTCGTCCCCTACGGCGATCCCAACACAGCCCTCCGTTCGTGGGAATCATCTCCACCACGCAGTAATAATCAGAGAGGCAAAGCACACCAGGCATCCATGCACACACACAAGGACACACACACACTTGCATGCGCACACACAAACACACCGATACAGCCATCATGTGACTCCTCCGTCACAGACATACAGAGCAGAGGAACATTGTGGATGGAGCAGAGATATGGAAGCACAGATGCTCTGTGGCCAAGAGCAGACAATAAAACGCAATGTATTCACAGTGGTGTAAAGTACTTAAGTGAAAACTACTTAAGTAGTTTTTTTTGGTATCTGCATTTGACTTTACATACACTTGTGTTGGAGTCATTAAAACTCGTTTTTCAACCACTCCACAAAGTTCTTGTTAACAAACTATAGTTTTGGCAAGTCGGTTAGGACATCTACTTTGTGCATGACACAAGTCATTTTCCCAACTATTGATTACAGACAGATTATTCCACTTATAATTCACTGTATCACAATTCCAGTGGGTCAGAAGTTTACACACACTAAGTTGACTGTGCCTCTAAACAGCTTGGAATATTCTTGAAAATGATGTCATGGCTTTAGAAGCTTCTGATAGGCTAATTGACATCATTCGAGTCAATTGGAGGTGTACCTGTGGATGTATTTCAAGGCCTACCTTCAAACTCAGTGCCTCTTTGCTTGACATCATGGGAACATCAAAAGAAATCAGCCAAGACCTCAGAAAAAAATTGTAGACTTCCACAAGTCTGGTTCATGCTTGGGAGCAATTTCCAAATGCCTGAAGGTACACGTTCATCTGTACAAACAATAGTACGCAAGTATAAAAACCATGGAACCATGCAGCTATCATACCGCTCAGGAAGGAGACGCTCTGTCTCCTAGAGATGAATGTATTTTGGTGCAAAAATTTATTTAACCAGGTAGGCTAGTTGAGAACAAGTTCTCATTTGCAACTGCGACTTGGCCAAGATAAAGCATAGCCGTGTGAACAGACAACACAGAGTTACACATGGAGTAAACAATTAACAAGTCAATAACACAGTAGAAAAAAAAGGGGAGTCTATATAAATTGTGTGCAAAAGGCATGAGAAGGTAGGCGAATAATTACAATTTTGCAGATTAACACTGGAGTGATAAATGATCAGATGGACATGTACAGGTAGAGATATTGGTGTGCAAAAGAGCAGAAAAGTAAATAAATAAAAACAGTATGGGGATGAGGTAGGTGAAAATGGGTGGGCTATTTACCAATAGACTATGTACAGCTGCAGCGATCGGTTAGCTGCTCAGATAGCAGATGTTTAAAGTTGTTGAGGGAGATAAAAGTCTCCAACTTCAGCGATTTTTGCAATTCGTTCCAGTCACAGGCAGCAGAGTACTGGAATGAAAGGCGGCCAAATGAGGTGTTGGCTTTAGGGATGATCAGTGAGATACACCTGCTGGAGCGCGTGCTACGGATGGGTGTTGCCATTGTGACCAGTGAACTGAGATAAGGCGGAGCTTTACCTAGCATGGACTTGTAGATGACCTGGAGCAGGTGGGTCTGGCGACGAATATGTAGCGAGGGCCAGCTGACTAGGGCATACAAGTCGCAGTGGTGGGTGGTATAAGGTGCTTTAGTGACAAAACGGATGGCACTGTGATAAACTGCATCCAGTTTGCTGAGTAGAGTGTTGGAAGCAATTTTGTCGAGGATCGGTAGGATAGTCAGTTTTACTAGGGTAAGTTTGGAGGCATGAGTGAAGGAGGCTTTGTTGCGGAATAGAAAGCCGACTCTTGATTTGATTTTCGATTGGAGATGTTTGATATGAGTCTGGAAGGAGAGTTTACAGTCTAGCCAGACACCTAGGTACTTATAGATGTCCACATATTCAAGGTCGGAACCATCCAGGGTGGTGATGCGGGTGCAGGCAGCGAACGGTTGAAAAGCATGCATTTGGTTTTACTAGCATTTAAGAGCAGTTGGAGGCCACGGAAGGAGTGTTGTATGTCATTGAAGGTCGTTTGGAGGTTAGATAGCACAGTGTCCAAGGACGGGCCGGAAGTATATAGAATGGTGTCGTCTGCGTAGAGGTGGATCAGGGAATCGCCCGCAGCAAGAGCAACATCATTGATATATACAGAGAAAAGAGTCGGCCCGAGAATTGAACCCTGTGGCACCCCCATAGAGACTGCCAGAGGACCGGACAGCATGCCCTCCGATTTGACACACTGAACTCTGTCTGCAAAGTAATTGGTGAACCAGACAAATCAATCCAAGAACAACAGCAAAGGACCTTGTGAAGATGCTGGAGGAAACAGGCACAAAAGTATCTATATCCACACTTAAAAGAGTCCTAAATCGACATAACCTGAAAGGCCGCTCAGCAAGGAAGAAGCCACTGCTCCAAAATCGCCATAAAAAAGCCAGACGACGGTTTGCAACTGCACATGGGGATAAAGATCGTACTATTTTGGAGAAATGTCCTCCTGTCTGATGAAACATAAATAGAACTGTTTGGCCTCAATGATCATTGTTATGTTTGGAGGAAAAAGGGGGAAGCCGAAGAACACCATCCCAACTATGAAGCATGGGGGTAGTAGCATCATGTTGTGGGGGTTCTTTGCTGCAGGAGAGACTGGTGCACGTCTAAAAATCATGAGGGAGGACAATATGTGGATATATTGAAGCATCATCTCAAGACATCAGTCAGGAAGTTAAAGCTTGGTTGGAAATGGGTCTTCCAAATGGACAATGACCCCAAGCATACTTCCAAAGTTGTTGCAAAATGGCTTAAGGACAACAACGGCAAGGTACTGGAGTGGCCATGAAAAAGTCCAGACATCAATCCTATAGAAAATGTGTGGGCAGAACTGAAAAGCGTGTGCGAGCAAGGAGGCCTGCAAACCTGACTCAGTTACATCAGCTCTGTCAGGAGGAATGGGCCAAAATTCACCCAACTTATTGTGGGAATCTTGTGGAAGGCTACCCGAAACATTTGACCCAGGTTAACATTTGAAAGGCAATGCTACCAAATACTAATTGAGTGTATTTTAACTTCTGACCCACTGGGAATGTGATGAAAGAAATAAAAGCTGAAATAAATCATTCTCTCCACTATTATTCTGACATTTCACATTCTGAAAAGTAAAGTGGTGATCATAACTGACCTAAGACAGGGTATGTTTACTAGGCTAAATGTCAGGAATTGTGAAAAACAGAGTTTAAATGTATTTGGCTAAGGTGTATGTAAACTTCTGACTTCAACTGTATATTTTTGCCCATTTTTACTTATACTTCACTACATTCCTAAAGAAAAGTATGTACCTTTCACTCCATACATTTTCCCTGACACCCAAAAGCAAATTTTCCCATAGAAAAATAAATGATAGTCCCAATAAGCGCAAACCAGATGGGATGGCGTATCGCTGCAGAATGCTGTGTTAGCCATGCTGGTTAAGTGTGCCTTGAATTCTAAATTAATCAATGACAGTCTCACCAATAAAGCACACCCACACCATCACACATCCTCCTCCATGCTTTACGGTGGGAACCATACATGCGGAGATCATCCGTTCACCTACTCCGAGTCTCACAAAGACACAGCGGTTGGAACCAAAAATCTAAAATTTGGACTCATCAGACCAAAGGACTGATTTTCACCTGTCTAATGTCCATTGTTTGTGTTTCTTGGCCCAAGCAAGTCTCTTCTTATTATTGGTGTCCTTTAGTAGTGGTTTCTATGCAGCAATTTGACCATGAAGGCCTGATTCATGCAGTCTCCTCTGAACAGTTGATGTTGAGATGTGTCCTTTACTTGAACTCTGTGAAGCATTTATTTGGGCTGCAATTTCTGGGGCTGGTAACTCTAATGAACTTATTCTCTGCAGCAGAAGTGAATCTGGGTCTTCCTTTCCTGTGGCTGTCCTCATGAGAGCCAGTTTAATCGTAGCGCTTCATGGTTTTTGGAACTGCACTTGAAGAAACTTTCAAAGCTCTTGTAAATTTCCGTATTGACTGACCTTCATGTCTTAAAGTAATGATGGACTGTCTCTTTGCTTATTTGAGCTTTTCTTGCCATAATATCGACTTGGTCATTTCCCAAAAAGGGCTATGTTCTGTATACCACCCCTACCGTGTCACAACACAACTGATTGTTATGTTGTGACAAACAAAAAAACGAATTCACTTTTAAGAAGGCACACCTGTTAATTGAAATGCGTTCCATGAAACTGGTTAAGAGAATGCCAAGAGTGTGCAAAGCTGTCAAGAAGGCAAAGGGTGGCTACTTTGAATAATCTCAAATACAAAATATATTTTGATTTGTTTAACACTTTGTTGGTTACTACATGATTCCATATGTGTTTTTTTATATAGTTTGGATGTCTTCATTATTATTCTACAATATAGAAAATATTGCAAAATAAAGAAAAACCCTTGAATGTGTGTCCAAACTTTTGACTGGTACCTTATGTATATATGTATATACATGTATATAATTTATAAGTAAAAAAATGGATGCAGAACCTCCAGATTGACCCTTTAAGTATCAAAGGTGTGCGAGTAGGAGCATGTGTCCGTTAGTCCTATGGATTTTAGTTTTTCATCCGCATGAATTAGATTGAGCAATAAAAGCCCCACTTTTATTCCATATTTATTTATTTTTATTTCACCTTTATTTAACAAGGTAGGCCAGTTGAGAACAAGTTCTCATTTACAACTGCGACATGGCCAAGTTGTGGCAAAGCAGTGCGACATAAACACAGAGTTACACATGGGATTAACAAACGTACAGAAAATAACACAATAGAAAAATATGTATACAACGTGTGCAAATGAAGTAAGGAGGTAAGGCAATAAATAGGCCAATAGTGGAGAAGGAATTACAAATTAGCAATTTACACTGGAGTGATAAATGTGCCCATATGCTGGGATCCGCACTATGCAGCTGTTGCTGGGATCCGCACTATGCAGCTGTTGCTGGGAACCACACTATGCAGCTGTTGCAAGAGCACATTTTTTATTGGCTGTCCACTGGTTTCAAAAACAATGATTAATAGGCAGCTTAAACTTCTTGAATTCAACCATTATTGGGTTCAAATACACATTTAGATTTGTAAGCAGCCATCCACAACAACCACAATCCGTAAGGCGCAAATAGCTAAATAAGAGAGCAGCTGTGTGATTCACATCAAAGTGCTATGTAGATCTCAATAATAAGTGATATCTGTATCGCTGTAGACTACACCACTGCTGTCATCCTTACCTCCAAGCGTTTAATCATCGTTGGATGCCAACAGCAGCAGCACCATTGGAAGACATACCTTGGACTGTAGCCTACAAAAGCCTATTCCTGCGCTTTCCACGCTATCGATCAATCACATTTGGTGTGTCCTCATAGTGGTCTCTGACTTGCTCAGGTGGAACAAACTTAAACTTGTGCCATTTTTAAAATCTGATTTGAATGTCATTGAGAAACAGAGAAGTGTCCCAAATTTTTTTTTTGCAAACATCCTTGCTGAATTTAAAAGCAATCATCTAGTTTTTCAAAATAATCTGTAATCTGATTACAATATTTTAGCTGGTAACGAAACAGATTAAAGTGACAGTTTTTTTTGTAATCCAGTACTCACCAACCCTGTCAGTGAGTCACAAAGGGGCTTTTGTTGAGCTCTGTTTGAACCTCCCTAACACCCCTTCAGGAATGTTTGAATGTCCCTAATACCCCTTCAGGACTGTTTGAACCTCCCTAATACCCCTTCAGGAATGTTTGAATGTCCCTAATACCCCTTCAGGACTGTTTGAACCTCCCTAACACCCCTTCAGGGCTGTTTGAACCTCCCTAATACCCCTTCAGGGCTGTTTGAACCTCCCTAATACCCCTTCATCAGGGCTGTTTGAACCTCCCTAATACCCCTTCAGGGCTGTTTGAACCTCCCTAATACCTCTTCAGGGCTGTTTGAACCTCCCTAATACCCCTTCAGGTATGTTTGAACCACCCTAATACCCCTTCAGGACTGTTTGAACCTCCCTAACACCCCTTCAGCACTGTTTGAACCTCCCTAATACCCTTCAGGGCTGTTTGAACCTCCCTAACACCCCTCCTAGGGCTGTTTGAACCTCCCTAATACCCCTTCAGGGCTGTTTGAACCTCCCTAACACCCCTTCATCAGGGCTGTTTGAACCTCCCTAATACCCCTTCAGGGCTGTTTGAACCTCCATAATACCCCTTCAGGGCTGTTTGAACCTCCCTAACACCCCTTCAGGGCTGTTTGAACCTCCCTAATACCCCTTCATCAGGGCTGTTTGAACCTCCCTAATACCCCTTCAGGGATGTTTGAACCACCCTAATACCTCTTCAGGAATGTTTGAACCACCCTAATACCCCTTCAGGACTGTTTGAACCTCCCTAACACCCCTTCAGCGCTGTTTGAACCTCCCTAATACCCCTTCAGGGATGTTTGAACCTCCCTAACACCCCTTCTAGGGCTGTTTGAACCTCCCTAATACCCCTTCAGGGCTGTTTGAACCTCCCTAATACCCCTTCAGGGCTGTTTGAACCTCCCTAATACCCCTTCAGGGCTGTTTGAACCTCCCTAATAACCCTTCAGGGCTGTTTGAAACTCCCTAATACCCCTTCAGGGCTGTTTGAACCTCCCTAATACCCCTTCAGGGCTGTTTGAACCTCCCTAATACCCCTTCAGGGCTGTTTGAACCTCCCTAACACCCCTTCTAGGGCTGTTTGAACCTCCCTAATACCCCTTCAGGGCTGTTTGAACCTCCCTAATACCCCTTCAGGGCTGTTTGAACCTCCCTAAAACCCCTTCAGGGCTGTTTGAACCTCCCTAATACCCCTTCAGGGCTGTTTGAACCTCCCTAATACCCCTTCAGGGCTGTTTGAACCTCCCTAATACCCCTTCAGGGCTGTTTGAACCTCCATAACACCACTTCAGTGCTGTTTGACTCTCCCTAATACCCCTTCAGGGCTGTTTGAACCTCCCTAACACCCCTTCAGGGCTGTTTGAACCTCCCTAATACCCCTTCATCAGGGCTGTTTGAACCTCCCTAATACCCCTCCATCAGGGCTGTTTGAACCTCCCTAACACCCCTTCAGGGCTGTTTGAACCTCCCTAATACCCCTTCATCAGGGCTGTTTGAACCTCCCTAATACCCCTTCAGGGATGTTTGAACCACCCTAATACCCTTTCAGGACTGTTTGAACCTCCCTAACACCCCTTCAGCGCTGTTTGAACCTCCCTAATACCCCTTCAGGGCTGTTTGAACCTCCCTAACACCCCTTCTAGGGCTGTTTGAACCTCCCTAATACCCCTTCAGGGCTGTTTGAACCTCCCTAATACCCCTTCAGGGATGTTTGAACCACCCTAATACCCCTTCAGGGCTGTTTGAACCTCCATAACACCACTTCAGTGCTGTTTGAACCTCCCTAATACCCCATTCAGGGCTGTTTGAATCTCCCTAATACCCCTTCAGGGCGGTTTGAATCTCCCTAATACCCCTTCAGGGCTGTTTAAATCTCCCTAATACCCCTTCAGGGCTGTTTGAACCTCCCTAATAACCCTTCAGGGCTGTTCGAACCTCCCTAACACCCCTTCAGGGCTGTTTGAACCTCCCTAACACCCCTTCAGTGCTGTTTGACTCTCCCTAATACCCCTTCAGGGCTGTTTGAACCTCCCTAATACCCCTTCAGGGCTGTTTAAACCTCCCTAATACCCCTTCAGGGATGTTTGAACCACCCTAATACCCCTTCAGGACTGTTTGAACCTCCCTAACAGCCCTTCAGCGCTGTTTGAACCTCCCTAATACCCCTTCAGGGCTGTTTGAACCTCCCTAATACCCCTTCAGGTCTGTTTGAACCACCCTAATACCCCTTCAGGGATGTTTGAACCACCCTAATACCCCTTCAGGGCTGTTTGAACCTCCCTAATACCCCTTCAGGGATGTTTGAACCACCCTAATACCCCTTCAGGGCTGTTTGAACCTCCATAACACCACTTCAGTGCTGTTTGAACCTCCCTAATACCCCTTCAGGGCTGTTTGAATCTCCCTAATACCCCTTCAGGGCGGTTTGAATCTCCCTAATACCCCTTCAGGGCTGTTTGAACCTCCCTAATAACCCTTCAGGGCTGTTCGAACCTCCCTAACACCCCTTGAGGGCTGTTTGAACCTCCCTAACACCCCTTCAGCGCTGTTTGACTCTCCCTAATACCCCTTCAGGGATGTTTGAACCACCCTAATACCCCTTCAGGACTGTTTGAACCTCCCTAACAGTCCTTCAGCGCTGTTTGAACCTCCCTAATACCCCTTCAGGGCTGTTTGAACCTCCCTAATACCCCTTATCCCCAGCGCGGCTGGGGATAACCTCACACTCAACGTCAACAAAACTAAGGAGATGATTGTGGACTTCAGGAAACAGCAGAGCGAACACCCCCCTATCCACATCGATGGAACAGTAGTGGAGAGGGTAGCAAGTTTTAAGTTCCTCGGCATACACATCACAGACATACTGAATTGGTCCACTCACACAGACAGCATCGTGAAGAAGGCGCAGCAGCGCCTCTTCAACCTCAGGAGGCTGAAGAAATTCGGCTTGTCACCAAAAGCACTCACAAACTTCTACAGATGCACAATCGAGAGCATCCTGGCGGGTTGTATCACCGCCTGGTACGGCAACTGCTCCGCCCTCAACCGTAAGGCTCTCCAGAGGGTAGTGAGGTCTGCACAACGCATCACCGGGAGCAAACTACCTGCGAGGTCAGTACAGGTGCATCAAAGCTGGGACCGAGAGACTGAAAAACAGCTTCTATCTCAAGGCCATCAGACTGTTAAACAGCCACCACTAACATTGAGTGGCTGCTGCCAACACACTGACACTGACACTGACTCAACTCCAGCCACTTTAATAATAGAAATTGATGGGAAATGATGTAAATATATCACTAGCCACTTTAAACAATGCTACCTTATATAATGTTACTTACCCTACATTATTAATCTCATATGCATACGTATATACTGTACTCTATATCATCAACTGCATCCTTATGTAATACATGTATCACTAGCCACTTTAACTATGCCACTTTGTTTACATAATCGACCTGGCCGGGGTATCCTGGAAGGATATTGATCTCATCCCGTCAGTAGAGGATGCCTGGATATTTTTTTTAAATGCCTTCCTAACCATCTTAAATAAACATGCCCCATTCAAGAAATTTAGAACCAGGAACAGATATAGCCCTTGGTTCTCCCCAGACCTGACTGCCCTTAACCAACACAAAAACATCCTATGGCGTTCTGCATTAGCATCGAACAGCCCCCGTGATATGCAGCTGTTCAGGGAAGCTAGAAATCATTATACACAGGCAGTTAGAAAAGCCAAGGCTAGCTTTTTCAAGCAGAAATTTGCTTCCTGCAACACTAACTCAAAAAAGTTCTGGGACACTGTAAAGTCCATGGAGAATAAGAACACCTCCTCCCAGCTGCCCACTGCACTGAAGATAGGAAACACTGTCACCACTGATAAATCCACCATAATTGAGAATTTCAATAAGCATTTTTCTACAGCTGGCCATGCTTTCCACCTGGCTACTCCTACCCCGGACAACAGCACTGCACCCCCAACAGCAACTCGCCCAAGCCTTCCCCATTTCTCCTTCTCCCAAATCCATTCAGCTGATGTTCTGAAAGAGCTGCAAAATCTGGACCCCTACAAATCAGCCGGGCTAGACAATCTGGACCCTTTCTTTCTAAAATTATCTGCCGAAATTGTTGCCACCCCTATTACTAGCCTGTTCAACCTCTCTTTCGTGTCGTCTGAGATTCCCAAAGATTGGAAAGCAGCTGCGGTCATCCCCCTCTTCAAAGGGGGGGACACTCTTGACCCAAACTGCTACAGACCTATATCTATCCTACCGTGCCTTTCTAAGGTCTTCGAAAGCCAAGTCAACAAACAGATTACCGACCATTTCGAATCTCACCATACCTTCTCTGCTATGCAATCTGGTTTCAGAGCTGGTCATGGGTGCACCTCAGCCACGCTCAAGGTCCTAAACGATATCTTAACCGCCATCGATAAGAAACATTACTGTGCAGCCGTATTCATTGATCTGGCCAAGGCTTTCGACTCTGTCAATCACCATATCCTCATCGGCAGACTCGACAGCCTTGGTTTCTCAAATGATTGCCTCGCCTGGTTCACCAACTACTTCTCTGATAGAGTTCAGTGTGTCAAATCGGAGGGTCTGCTGTCCGGACCTCTGGCAGTCTCTATGGGGGTGCCACAGGGTTCAATTCTTGGACCGACTCTCTTCTCTGTATACATCAATGAGGTCGCTCTTGCTGCTGGTGAGTCCCTGATCCACCTCTACGCAGACGACACCATTCTGTATACTTCCGGCCCTTCTTTGGACACTGTGTTAACAACCCTCCAGGCAAGCTTCAATGCCATACAACTCTCCTTCCGTGGCCTCCAATTGCTCTTAAATACAAGTAAAACTAAATGCATGCTCTTCAACCGATCGCTACCTGCACCTACCCGCCTGTCCAACATCACTACTCTGGACGGCTCTGACTTAGAATACGTGGACAACTACAAATACTTAGGTCTCTGGTTAGACTGTAAACTCTCCTTCCAGACCCATATCAAACATCTCCAATCCAAAGTTAAATCTAGAATTGGCTTCCTATTTCGCAACAAAGCATCCTTCACTCATGCTGCCAAACATACCCTTGTAAAACTGACCATCCTACCAATCCTCGACTTTGGCGATGTCATTTACAAAATAGCCTCCAATACCCTACTCAACAAAATGGATGCAGTCTATCACAGTGCAATCCGTTTTATCACCAAAGCCCCATATACTACCCACCATTGCGACCTGTACGCTCTCGTTGGCTGGCCCTCGCTTCATACTCGTCGCCAAACCCACTGGCTCCATGTCATCTACAAGACCCTGCTAGGTAAAGTCCCCCCTTATCTCAGCTCGCTGGTCACCATAGCATCTCCCACCTGTAGCACACGCTCCAGCAGGTATATCTCTCTAGTCACCCCCAAAACCAATTCTTTCTTTGGCCGCCTCTCCTTCCAGTTCTCTGCTGCCAATGACTGGAACGAACTACAAAAATCTCTGAAACTGGAAACACTTATCTCCCTCACTAGCTTTAAGCACCAACTGTCAGAGCAGCTCACAGATTACTGCACCTGTACATAGCCCACCTATAATTTAGCCCAAACAACTACCTCTTTCCCAACTGTATTTCATTTTAATTTATTTATTTATTTTGCTCCTTTGCACCCCATTATTTTTTATTTCTACTTTGCACATTCTTCCATTGCAAAACTACCATTCCAGTATTTTACTTGCTATATTGTATTTACTTTGCCATCATGGCCTTTTTTGACTGTATGTTTGTTTTTACTCCATGTGTAACTCTGTGTCGCTTTATCTGTCGAACTGCTTTGCTTTATCTTGGCCAGGTCGCAATTGTAAATGAGAACTTGTTCTCAACTTGCCTACCTGGTTAAATAAAGGTAAAATAAATAAAATAAACATACTCATCTCATATGTATATACTGTACTCGATACCATCTACTGTATCTACTGTATGCCTATGCTGCTCTGTACCATCACTCATTCATATATCCTTATGTACATATTCTTTATCCCCTTACACTGTGTATAAGACAGTAGTTTTGGAATTGTTAGTTAGATTACTTGTTGGTTATTACTGCATTGTCGGAACTAGAAGCACAAGCATTTCGCTACACTCGCATTAACATCTGCTAACCATGTGTATGTGACAAATAAAATTTGATTTGATTTGATTTCAGGGATGTTTGAACCTCCCTAATACCCCTTCAGGCCTATTTGAACACCTCTTCGGCGCTGTTTGAACCTCCCTAACATCCCTTCTAGGGCTGTTTGAACCTCCCTAATACCCCTTCTAGGACTGTTTGAACCTCCCTAACACCCCTTCTAGGGCTGTTTGAACCTTCCTAATACCCCTTCAGGGCTGTTTGAACCTCCCTAACACCCCTTCTAGGGCTGTTTGAACCTCCCTAATACCCCTTCGGGGCTGTTTGAACCTCCCTAACACCCCTTCAGGGCTATTTGAACCTCCCTAACACCCCTTCAGGGCTGTTTGAATCTCCCTAATACCCCTTCAGGGCTGTTTGAACCTCCCTAAAACCCTGTCAGGGCTGTTTGAACCTCCCTAATACACCTTCAGGGCTGTTTGAACCTCCCTAAAACCCTGTCAGGGCTGTTTGAACCTCCCTAATACCCCTTCAGGGCTGTTTGAACCTCCCTAATACCCCTTCAGGGCTGTTTGAACCTCCCTAATACCCCTTCAGGGCTGTTTGAACCTCCCTAATACCCCTTCAGGGCTGTTTGAACCTCCCTAATACCCCTTCAGGGCTGTTTGAACCTTCCTAATACCCCTTCGGGGCTGTTTGAACCTCCCTAACACCCCTTCAGGGCTGTTTGAACCTCCCTAGTACACCTTCAGGGCTGTTTGAACCTCCCTAGTACCCCTTCAGGGCTGTTTGAACCTCCCTAGTACCCCTTTAGGGCTGTTTGAACCTCCCTAATACCCCTTCAGGGCTATTTGAACCTCCCTAACACCCCTTCTAGGGCTATTTGAACCTTCCCTAACACCCCTTCTAGGGCTGTTTGAACCTCCCTAATACCCCTTCACGGCTGTTTGAACTTCCCAAGCACCCATTTTGTGCTTTTATCAGCTGTTGAAAACAGCAGATTATTGTTTAAGTAAACATTGGAAGGATTTTTCAAGTATTTGAAATGGCTGAATATTTCAACCCTGTGGTGACCTGAG
This sequence comes from Oncorhynchus kisutch, assembly GCF_002021735.2. Taxonomy (NCBI): domain Eukaryota; kingdom Metazoa; phylum Chordata; class Actinopteri; order Salmoniformes; family Salmonidae; genus Oncorhynchus; species Oncorhynchus kisutch. The sequence continues at coordinate 16,588,316 of NC_034174.2, read as the reverse complement.
TGCATGATTGAGTTGTGTTCCAGGTACTGTAATAGTGACCTTATTTCTACAGTACAGTTGCCTGCAATGCTACAGTACAATATCTCTCTGTACAGCACGTTACACTCTCTAAAAAGTAATTACTCTTCTCTTCCCTCAGCTCCAATTCCCCCACTCCCTCTCCTCACCGTGCTGAGTGTATTAGTGCTGTGCAGCACCAATTCCACCAGGGTGACACAGTGTGGGAAAATAGTAATGCATAGAGAAACAGGACCTCCAAATGGTCAGGAATTGAAATATCTCCAGTCCATGGCTGTCATACACATCAATCCAGAGCATCCCACACATGCTCAATGGGTGACATGTCTGGTGAGTATGCAGGCCATGGAAGAACTGGGACATTTTCAGCTTCCAAGAATTGTGTACAGATCCTTGCGACATGGGGCCATGCATTATCATGCTGAAACATGAGGTGATGGTGGCAGATGAATGGCACGACAATGGGACTGAGGATCTCGTCATGATATCTCTGTGCATTCAAATTGCCATCGATAAAATGCAGTTGTGTCTGAATACTGTACTCTGGGGATTAATGAAAGATAAGAGATATTAATATTTGTATTGTTTTTTGTTCACAATGTTGACATCAGCAAACCGCTCGCCAACACAACGCCATCTGCACGGTACAGTTGAAACCGGGCATGCCAGTGACCATCATAGGTGAGCATCTTCCCACTGAAGTCGGTAACGATGCCAAACTGCAGTCAGGTCAAGATCCTGGTGAGGATGACGAGCACGCAGATGAGCTTCCCTGAGACGGTTTCTGACCGTTTGTGCAGACATTCTTTGGTTGTGCAAACCCACAGTTTCATCAGGTGTCCAGGTAGCTGGTCTCAAACGATCCCGCAGGTGAAGAAGCCAGATATGGAGGTCCTAGGCTGGTGTGGTTAAATGTGGTCTGAGGTTGTGAGGCCAGTTGAATGTACTAACAAATTCTCTAAAATTATGTTGGAGGTGGCTTATGGAAGATAAATTAGCATTCAATTCTCTGGAAAACAGCTCTGATGAATATTCCTGCAGTCAGCATGCCAATTGTATGCTCCCTAAAACATTGTGTTGGGTGAAAAATTTCACATTTTAGAGTGGTATTTTATTGTCCCCAGCACAAGGTGCACCTGTGTAATGATCATTCTGTTTATTCAGCTTCTTGATATGCCATACATTCTAAATTGTTGTCATTTAGCAGATGCTCTTATCCAGAGCAACTTACAGTAGTGAGTGCATACATTTTTTCACACTGGTCCCACGTGGGAATCAAACCCACAACCTTGGCATTGCAAGCACCATGGTCTACCAATTGAGCCACACCAGGTAGATTGATTGTCTTGGCAAAGAAATTCTCACTAACAGGGATGTAAACAAATTTCAGCCCAGCATTTTAGAGAAATAAGCTTTTTGTGCTTATGGCAAATTTTGGGGATCTTTAATTTCAGATCATGAAACATGGGACCAACACTTTACATGTTGCATTTATGTATTTTTTCAGTGTACTTTGTTATATATATTAACTAAAGTAGACTCTTACCAGCTCTAACCAGCCTGAGCTGTGTTCCATCCTGCAGTACCCTCACTGTCTCTCAATTAGAGAAAGCGACCCATGCAGTGTGTGTAAATGGGTATGTTAAATAGTATTTTCCAAGGTCAATAATGCTGTTAGGTGCACTGTTAGTACTGTAAGAATAATGTGAAGCGTTTGGAAATGGAAATGTAAATAAATGATTAATGCACATATTTCAGTTTGGCTATTATATTTTGAAAGGACCACGATTTGCCTAATCATGTGAGCTCTTTCTCCCTGTTGTTGCCTGGCTAATTCCCTGCTATAACAAACCCGAGGAACATAACATAGTACATTTATTACACTGAATATTGCAGGCAGAGAGGCAAATAATTAATTGTCATACCGCGTCAATCTAACAGGGTCCGTGGAGATGCTTATTAAGATGAAATAGAGGTCTGCACACATTAACCATTAGGGTAATTGACAGTTTCACATTGTATTGGAGGTGTCGTGTCTGTGCAAGAGTACAGCTCCTCTCAGTTAAGACAGTGGCTGTGGACATTTATAGTGAACATAGTAGGTGTAGGATGAATTTGATGTCACCCCGGTCAGTGATGTGGCGACCTGGCACAGGGAGAGGAGTTGCCATATGATCATAGCCTCCAGCATAGTAACACATGTAGGCCATGGGAGAACGGTGGGTGACACCTGCCCAGAAATGCCTACACAGCATGCTACATAGACGTAGAGCAGATGGCTGCTGTCAAGGATGTGTTTGACACTCGTATCAAACTCACAGCACAGGTAGTCATCTATTTAATACCTCTGGCCCCAGCCCCTTTTTAGCCACGAGACCTGTCTGTTCAGTAAGCTGTGTCCCGGCTCTCTCTGTGTCTGATTGGAGAAGCCAGGGAGAGAGGGAAGAGGACAGGTTGATGGCCTGGTCAGAGCAGCCCTGATGCTAGACACTCTAATGGAGGGAGGCATGGCTCAGACTGGAGTAATTGAGTGAAGAGACGGGTGACCTTCTCTCCTCCGAGAGGTAGCTAATGGAACAGGCATGCTCCCTGTCTACTGGTGGTGCTAAGACTAAGCCTGGAGTCAGGGAGACGATGACAACAACAACAACAACAATGCAATGGGTGCACTATACACACACGTACACATGGATTTTGTGTTGTATATATGTGGTTAGTAGAGTAGGGGCCTGAGGGCGCACACTTATTGTTTTGTGAAATCTGTACAACGTTTTTTAAATTGTATAACTGCCTTAATTTTGATGGACCCCAGGAAGAATAGCTTCTGCCTTGGCAGGAACTTATGAGGATCCATAATTAATACAAATACTAATGGGATTTTCAACCGGCCAGGGCACATTATGGCCAGTAAAGTACATAACATTTATTTTGGCTTATTCTTCAATAGTGTATACTAAAAGATTACCTCTGAGGCTTGTCCCTCATGTGTGCCTGTGTATTGTGTGAGAAGAGACAAACAGACATAAATCATTTCATGCTTTGCATGTCTATACAAAAAAAACAACTGACCCCACAAACACACTCCCTCTCACAGTCCTCCGTTGACAGCCCTCAGTGTGATTTCAGTGTCCAGTACGACACGATGTGTAGCCTATTTTCTTCTGATGATGTCCCTGCCAACTGGCATTTCCACACTGAAATGGCCACGTTGTCTCTGGGAAAAATAAAGAAGATTCTAAAGGTTTTGCCTTGCCTTGCCTTGCCTTCATTTCATCCTGACTTTAAGGGAGGGAGGGAGGGAACCTAAAAAAGGAGTGATTATGCAGCTCAGAGCTGACAGTGGGGGAGTAATGGCAGGATCAATGGGAAAGTGTATTTGAGGGAATTATGGTGCTGATTGCTTGTGCTTAAATCACCCTCTGTTCTGTTCCCACTGTATCTAGAGAATCTCTGAGTGCTCACCATGTGTCTGTCTTTCTTATGTTGAGTCACGTTGGATGGCTCTGATCCAACCGCTCTGCTATAGTTAGTGCAGATTCATACACTCTCCAACGCTGGTGATAATGACAATTTCCTTCAAGTAGCCTACTTACCCATACATATAATTCTACATGATCATTATCATAATACACAGATATGACATCAGATTTAGAGTTAAACTGTCCTGAAACACTCTATTCAATTAAAGGTGCTTTATTGGCATGGGAATCATATGTTAACATTGCCAAAGCAAGTGAAGTAGATAATATGCAAAAGTGAAATAAACAATAAAAATGAACAGTAAACATTACAATCACAGAAGTTCCAAAAGAATAAAGACATTACAAATGTCATACTATGTATATATACAGCGTTGTAACGATGTACAAATGGTTAAAGTACAAAAGGGAAAATAAATAAGCATAAATATGGGTTGTATTTTCAATGGTGTTTGTTCTTCACTGGTTGACCTTTTCTTATGGCAACAGGTCAAAAATATTGCTGCTGTGATTACACACTGTGGAATTTCGAAATGGGAGTTTATTAAAATCAGGTTTGTTTTCGAATTCTTTGTGGATCTGTGGAATCTGAGGGAAATATGTGTCTCTAATATGGTCATACATTGGGCAGGATGTTAGGAAGTTCAGCTCAGTTTCCACCTCATTTTGTGGGCAGTGTGCACATAGCCTGTCTTCTCTTGAGAGCCAGGTCTGCCTATGTGGCCTTTCTCAATAGCAAGGCTATGCTCACTGAGTCTGTACATAGTCAAAGCTTTCCTTAAGTTGGGGTCAGTCACAGTGGTCAGGTATTCTGCCACTATGTACTCTCTGTTTAGGGCCAAATAGAATTCTAGTTTGCTCTGTTTTTTGGTTAAAGTAATTATATTTTTGCTTTCTCATGATTTGGTTGGGTCTAATTGTATTGCTGTCCTGGGGCTCTTTGGGGTGTATTTGTGTTTGTGAACAGTGCCCCAGGACCAGCTTGCTTAGGGGACTCTTCTCCAGGTTCATCTCTCTGTAGGTTATGGCTTTGATATGGAAGGTTTGGGAATCGCTTCCTTTAAGGTGGGTGTAGAATTTATCAGTTATTTTCTGGATTTTGATAATTAGCGGGTATCGGCCTAATTCTGCTCTGCATGCATTAGTTGGTGTTCTACATTTTACACAGAGGATACTTTTGCAGAATTCTGCTTGCAGAGTCTTAACTTGGTGTTTGTCCCATTTTGTGAATTCTTGGTTGGTGAGCGGACCCCAGACCTCACAACCATAAAGGGCAATGGGTTCTATAACTGATTCAAGTATTTTTAGCCAGATCCTAATTGGTATGTCGAATTTTATGTTCCTTTTGATGGCATAGAATGCCCTTCTTGCCTTGTCTTTCAGATTGTTCACAGCTTTGTAGAAGTTAACTGTGGCGCTGATGTTTAGGTACAGTACGTATCGCTTTTACTGGGCTCTAGGGCAACGGGCTCTAGATGGAATTTGTATTTGTGGTCCTGTCGACTGGATCTTTTTTGGAACATTATTTTGGTCTTACTGAGATTTACTGTCAGGGCCCAGGTCTGGCAGAATCTGTGCAGAAGATCTAGGTGGTGTTGTAGGCCCTCCTTGGTTGGTGACAGAAGCACCAGATCATCAGCAAACAGTAGACATTTGACTTCAGATTCTAGTAGGGTGAGGCCGGGTGCTGCAGACTTTTCTAGTGCCCTCGCCAATTCATTGATATATATGTTGAAGAGGGTGGGGCTTAAGCTGCATCCCTGTCTGACCCCACGGCCTTGTGTGAAGAAATGTGTGTTTTTTGCCTTTTTTGTTGTTTGTGTACATGGATTTTATAATGTCGTATGTTTTCCCCCCCCAACACCACTTTCCATCAATTTGTATAGCAGACCCTCATGCCAAATTGAGTTGAAGGCTTTTTTTAAAATCAACAAAGCATGAGAACACTTTGTCTTTGTTTTGGTTTGTTTGTTTGTCAATTAGAGTGTGCAGGGTAAATACATGGTCTGTCATACGATAATCTGGTACAAAGTCAATTTGACATTTGCTCAGTACATTGTTTTCATTGAGGAAATGTACGAGTCTGCTGTTAATGATAATGAAGAGGATTTTCCCAAGGTTGCTATTGATGCATTTCCCACGGTAGTTATTGAGGTCAAATTTGTCTCCACTTTTGTGGATTGGGGTGATCAGTCCTTGGTTCCAAATATTGGGGAAGATGCCAGAGCTAAGGATGATGTTAAAGAGTTTTGGTATAGCCAATTGGATTTCGTTGTCTGTATATTTGACAATTTCATTGAGGATACCATCAACACCACAGGCCTTTTTGGGTTGGAGGAGTTTGATTTTGTCCTGTAGTTCATTCAAGGTAATTGGAGAATCCAGTGGGTTCCTGTAGTCTTTAATAGTGGATTCTAATATTTGTATTTGATCATGTATCATCTCCAATCCAAAGTTAAATCTAGAATTGGCTTCCTATTTCGCAACAAAGCATCCTTCACTCATGCTGCCAAACATACCCTTGTAAAACTGACCATCCCACCAGTCCTCGACTTCGGCGATGTCATTTACAAAATAGCCTCCAATACCCTACTCAACAAATTGGATGCAGTCTATCACAGTGCAATCCGTTTTGTCACCAAAGCCCCATATACTACCCACTATTGCTACCTGTACGCTCTCGTTGGCTGGTCCTCGCTTCATACTTGTCGCCAAATCCACTGGCTCCATGTCATCTACAAGACCCTGGTAAAGTCCCCCCTTATCTCAGCTCGCTGGTCACCATAGCATCACCCACCTGTAGCACGCGCAGGTATATCTCGCTGGTCACCCCCAAAACCAATTCTGTCTTTGGCCGCCTCTCCTTCCAGTTCTCTGCTGCCAATGACTGGAACGAACTACAAAAATCTGTGAAACTGGAAACACTTATCTCCCTCACTAGCTATAAGCACCAGCTGTCAGAGCAGCTCACAGATTACTGCACCTGTACATAGCCCACCTATAATTTAGCGCAAACAACTACAGCCACCAATTGTGTAAGTTCTCCCACTTATATACTTATTTTCCACCATAATTTGCAAATAAATTCATAAATATCCTACAATGTGATTTTCTGGATTTTTTTCTAATTTTGTCTATCGTAGTTGAAGTGTACCTATGATGAAAATTACAGGCCTCTCTCATCTTTTTAAGTGGGAGAACTTGCACAATTGGTGGCTGACTAAATACTTTTTTGCCCCACTGTACCTCTTTCCCTACTGTATTTATTTTATTTTATTTATTTATTTGTTTATTTTGCTCCTTTGCACCCCATTATTTGTATCTCTACTTTGCACATTCTTCCACTGCAAATCTACCATTCCAGTGTTTTACTTGCTATATTGTATTTACTTTGCCACCATAGCCTTTTTTTTTGCCTTTACCTCCCTTATCTCACCTCATTTGCTCACATCGTATATAGACTTGTTTCTACAGTATTATTGACTGTATGTTTGTTTACTCCATGTGTAACTCTGTGTCGTTGTTTGTCGAACTGATTTGCTTTATCTTGGACAGGTCGCAATTGTAAATGAGAATTTATTCAACTTGCCTACCTGGTTAAATAAAGGTGAAATACATGTTTTTGCTGTTTGTTCTTTGTTATACACTCTACATTGTATGGAAGGTTATACAATGACTGCATGTACTATAACCTATGGGACTATTATTATTATTTTTATCTTCCACATTAGCAACCCTGGAACTAACACAGATTACTATAACAGCACAGTTAATACCACAGATTACTATAACAGCACAGTTGGTACCACAGATTAATATAGTACCACAGTTAATACCACAGATTACTATAACAGCACAGTTAATACCACAGATTACTATAACAGCACAGTTGGTACCACAGATTAATATAACAGCACAGTTGGTACCACAGATTAATATAGTACCACAGTTAATACCACAGATTACTATAACAGCACAGTTGGTACCACAGATTAATATAGTACCACAGTTAATACCACAGATTACTATAACAGCACAGTTGGTACCACAGATTACTATAACAGCACAGTTGGTACCACAGATTAATATAACAGCACAGTTGGTACCACAGATTAATATAGTACCACAGTTAATACCACAGATTACTATAACAGCACAGTTGGTACCACAGATTAATATAGTACCACAGTTAATACCACAGATTACTATAACAGCACAGTTGGTACCACAGATTACTATAACAGCACAGTTGGTACCACAGATTAATATAGTACCACAGTTAATACCACAGATTACTATAACAGCACAGTTGGTACCACAGATTAATATAGTACCACAGTTAATACCACAGATTACTATAACAGCACAGTTGGTACCACAGATTAATATAGTACCACAGTTAATACCACAGATTACTATAACAGCACAGTTGGTACCACAGATTAATATAGTACCACAGTTAATACCACAGATTACTATAACAGCACAGTTAGTACCATGGATTACTATAACAGCAGAGTTAATACCACAGTTAGTACCACAGCTTAATCTAACAGCACAGTTAATACCACATATTATGATAACAGCACTGTTAGTACCACAGATTACTATAACAGCACAGTTAGTAGCACATATTACTATAACAGCACAGTTAGTACCACATACTACTATAACAGCACAGATTACTATAACAGCACAGTTAGTACCACAGATTACTATAACAGCACAGTTAGTAGCACATATTACTATAACAGTACAGATTACTATAACAGTACAGATAGTAGCACAGATTATTATAACAGTACGGATACTATAACAGTACAGTTAGTAGCACATATTACTATAACAGTACAGATTACTATAACAGTACAGTTAGTAGCACAGATTATTATAACAGTACGGATACTATAACAGTACAGTTAGTAGCACATATTACTATAACAGCACAGTTAGTAGCACATATTACTATAACAGCACAGTTAGTAGCACATATTACTATAACAGCACAGTTAGTAGCACAGATTACTGTAACAGTACAGTTAGTAGCACATATTACTATAACAGTACAGTTAGTAGCACATATTACTATAACAGTACAGTTAGTAGCACATATTACTATAACAGCACAGTTAGTAGCACATATTACTATAACAGTACAGTTAGTAGCACAGAGTACTATAACAGCACAGTTAGTAGCACATATTACTGTAACAGCACAGTTAGTACCACAGATTACTATAACAGCACAGTTAGTAGCACATATTACTATAACAGCACAGTTAGTAGCACATATTACTATAACAGCACAGTTAGTAGCACATATTACTGTAACAGCACAGTTAGTACCACAGATTACTATAACAGTACAGTTAGTAGCACATATTACTATAACAGCACAGTTAGTAGCACAGATTACTATAACAGCACAGTTAGTACCACAGATTACTATAACAGCACAGTTAGTAGCACATATTACTATAACAGTACAGATTACTATAACAGTACAGATAGTAGCACAGATTATTATAACAGTACGGATACTATAACAGTACAGTTAGTAGCACATATTACTATAACAGTACAGATTACTATAACAGTACAGTTAGTAGCACAGATTATTATAACAGTACGGATACTATAACAGTACAGTTAGTAGCACATATTACTATAACAGCACAGTTAGTAGCACAGATTACTGTAACAGTACAGTTAGTAGCACAGATTACTGTAACAGTACAGTTAGTAGCACATATTACTATAACAGTACAGTTAGTAGCACATATTACTATAACAGTACAGTTAGTAGCACATATTACTATAACAGCACAGTTAGTAGCACATATTACTATAACAGTACAGTTAGTAGCACAGAGTACTATAACAGCACAGTTAGTAGCACATATTACTGTAACAGCACAGTTAGTACCACAGATTACTATAACAGCACAGTTAGTAGCACATATTACTATAACAGCACAGTTAGTAGCACATATTACTATAACAGCACAGTTAGTAGCACATATTACTGTAACAGCACAGTTAGTACCACAGATTACTATAACAGTACAGTTAGTAGCACATATTACTATAACAGCACAGTTAGTATTCTTATTTTCATGTTTTTGTTCTACCTTGTGTTATTTTTGGTACTACATTGATATTGATTACTGCATTGTTGGGTTTGGAACTTGCAAGACACTGTACTGCACCTGACGATAACACTTGAAACTACAACTGCAGTGCATCTGAACAGCACATAACTGCCTGGGATGCATACTTCTACTTGTGTCTGGCTGCTCTGCTCTACACAGCTAACAAAGACGGAAGCTGGACTCGCCTGCAACAAATAAGAAAGCCTGTAGGTAAACAGATGAATAAGCGGATTTAGCCGGCAAGAAGGCTGTGAAAGATTGCTCTCTCCAGGATACTACCTCCTTATGCCATGTACAATACAGAGTTGCTGCCTAGCGCGTCTCTCCACAGCCAGAGTCGACAGTGACCGATGGACTGTCCCTTTCTCTCTTATCTGGGCCTCTGCAGCCCCACGTGGTCTGGCTACAGGCCCTGACACACACTCTTTCTCTGTTCGCACACAGCTCCCCTACACCCTCATACCGGAGAAGACTTGCCAGTGATGTTTTGAAATATTCATTATCTATCTTCATGCAACATCACCGAGTGCCAAGTCAATCTCCTGGTTCAGTTACTGTGCACAACCAATGCGTAGCACCTATCTGTGTAATGTACAACAAGTACAGTATGAATGCCAGAACACACTGCGGCTCTCAGGCCTTGTCAATGCCCTTGGATATCTTTGACTAGAGGAAGGATAGTGGCCAAAACTGTCTGTTGCTGTCTCCCAGGTACCAACCAGCCGTGCTCCCTACCCTGCTTAGGGCTGGAAGTGTTTGGGCTGCTGATTTCTGCTGTTGGTATAGCTTCTGCCCAGTCATACAAACATTGTGCATTGTTCTGAACCATGATACTGTATATATTCTAGAATCTTTAGTGTGAAAATATAACTCATTATGACAAGTTAATGTCTTTGTTGTGGTGTGCGGCCCGGCCCTGACTGGGGTGAAATAGAAGCTCTAAACTAACCTCAGCTAGTAGATTCCTTGTATCTTATGAAATGGAGGCCTTGACTCCTCTGTTCAGTTCAGGATCTTTGTGTTCAGCGTTTCTTGCCTTGGTAAATGTGCTTGTGTATTAGGAGATACTGTGCCAATTACTGTCTTCGGATTCTCTGTGTTGTATCCCTGGTTTCCAGCTCTTGTTTATCGCTTGCTAAGTCCCTTGCTCCCAGAGGACTGTGAGGTAGTTTGTCAGTGGAAAGGCAAGGAGCTTGCGTTCCAGATATATATATTTTTTATAGAGTCTTATCAAACTACTGTCTCTCACTGGCTCTGCAGCCCTGCCAATTTGTCCTGACACTGTCACTCCTCGTCTACCTCTATCGCTCATCACCCATGGCTTCAGTTTACTGCCTGCTGTGTGTGAGTACTGGTGTGTGTGTGTGTGTGTGTGTGTGCGTGTGTGTGCGTGTGCGTGTGTGTGTGTGTGCGTGTGTGCGTGTGTGCTTACGTGCGTGCGTGCGCATACGTGCGTGCGTTCGTGTACAACGAGTGTGTACTTGTGAATCCCACTGGGCACAGACATCAATTCAACGTCTATTCCACGTTGGTTCAACGTAATTTAATTGGAATGACGTGAATTTTTTTTTCATTCAACCGGCATGTACCCAGTGGGAGGTGTTGCTGTGGGTTTTCTACTCTATATATTGTCATATGCTTCGTACTCACACTGTTTCTGCTCTGCTCCCTTTGTAACCCTGTTACACACCTCCGTCCTCTCCCTTTGTAACCCTGTTACACACCTCCCTCCTCTCCCTTTGTAACCCTGTTACACACCTCCCTCCTCTCCCTTTGTAACCCTGTTACACACCTCCCTCCTCTCCCTTTGTAACCCTGTTACACACCTCCCTCCTCTCCCTTTGTAACCCTGTTACACACCTCCCTCCTCTCCCTTTGTAACCCTGTTACACACCTCCCTCCTCTCCCTTTGTAACCCTGTTACACACCTCTCCCTTTGTAACCCTGTTACACACCTCCCTCCTCTCCCTTTGTAACCCTGTTACACACCTCCCTCCTCTCCCTTTGTAACCCTGTTACACACCTCTCCCTTTGTAACCCTGTTACACACCTCCCTCCTCTCCCTTTGTAACACTGTTACACACCTCCCTCCTCTCCCTTTGTAACCCTGTTACACACCTCCCTCCTCTCCCTTTGTAACCCTGTTACACACCTCCCTCCTCTCCCTTTGTAACCCTGTTACACACCTCCCTCCTCTCCCTTTGTAACCCTGTTACACACCTCCCTCCTCTCCCTTTGTAACCCTGTTACACACCTCCCTCCTCTCCCTTTGTAACCCTGTTACACACCTCCCTCCTCTCCCGTTGTAACCCTGTTACACACCTCCCTCCTCTCCCTTTGTAACCCTGTTACACACCTCCCTCCTCTCCCTTTGTAACCCTGTTACACACCTCCCTCCTCTCCCTTTGTAACCCTGTTACACACCTCTCCCTTTGTAACCCTGTTACACACCTCCCTCCTCTCCCTTTGTAACACTGTTACACACCTCCCTCCTCTCCCTTCGTAACCCTGTTACACACCTCCCTCCTCTCCCTTTGTAACCCTGTTACACACCTCCCTCCTCTCCCTTCTCAACGTTTTCCTGTTGACTTTCACAACTCTCACCATCCCCCTCACTTCTGTCTGTCTGTCTTTCTACTCTTCCCTTCTCCTTCTCCCTCCTTAATTTTAAGTATAAACCTCCATCTCGTTGTCCTTACTCCCTATTTCTCAACTAATCTCTCCCTTACTCTACCTCTCCACTCTTCCTTCCCTACCCCTTCCTCATTATTTCACGTCTCTCCATTCCCAACCTCAGGGGGTTGGGTTAAAAGCACAAAGACACATTTCTATCAACTGTAAGTAATGGAAAATTAAGTCTCTCTCTCTCTCTCTCTCTCTCTCGCTCTCTCTCTCTCTCTCTGTGTAGTGTTGCTGCGTGAGGAGGTGGCCCAGCTGCAGGAAGAGGTGCACCTGTTGCGGCAGATGAAGGACATGTTGAGTAAGGACCTGGAGGAGACCCAGGGCCAGGGAGGCTGCTCCTCCAACCTCCTCTCTGACACTGAGCTCCGCGTGCAGATGGGAGACAAGGAGCAGGAGCTGGACCGCGTCAAGGAGGCCTTACAAGGTCAGGGGGAACCCTGTGGTGCTCACCTATTACCCTGCTAGTCCTACCTGAACCCTACCTTGCTCTCCTACCCTACAGTTCTACCTAACTCCTACCCTGATAGTACTACCTGAGTCCTACCCTCCTATCCTATCCTACTGTCCTACCATAGTCATACCTTACTTTACTACCTTGCTAGTTCTACCTGAGTCCTACCCTACTGTCCTACCTGAGTTATACCCTATTGTCTTACCTGAGTCATACCCTACTGTCCTAACTTGCTATTCCTACCTGAGTCGTACTCTACTGTCCTACCTGAGTCATACCCTAATGTCCTACCTCAAATCAAATCAAATCAAATGTATTTATATAGCCCTTCGTACATCAGCTGATATCTCAAAGTGCTGTACAGAAACCCAGCCTAAAACCCCAAACAGCAAGCAATGCAGGTGGAGAAGCACGGTGGCTAGGAAAAACTCCCTAGAAAGGCCAATACCTAGGAAGAAACCTAGAGAGGAACCAGGCTATGTGGGGTGGCCAGTCCTCTTCTGGCTGTGCCGGGTGGAGATTATAACAGAACATGGTCAAGATGTTCAATGTTCATAAATGACCAGCATGGTCGAATAATAATAAGGCAGAACAGTTGAAACTAGAGCAGCAGCACAGTCAGGTGGAAGTTGAAACTGGAGCAGCAGCATGGCCAGGTAGACTGGGGACATACCCAACTTGCCTACCTTGCTACTCCTACCTGAGTTGTACCCTACTGTCCTACCTGAGTCCTACCCTAAGTCCTACCTGAGTTCTACCCTGCTAGTCCTACCTGAGTTCTACCCTGCTAGTCCTACCTGTGTCCTTTGCAGAGGCACTTGCAATGCGTTCTGTGTGGTACATACGTTGGATTTATCCAACATGTACATCAAATTGTATGCATAGACTTAACAAAAATATTATCAAAAGGTGAATGTTGCACACATATCCAATAAAACATGTGGATTACATAATGAAATATGTATTATGCAGCATTGATGCAATGATGCTGTTGGTCTTGGAGGCATTAGCCCTCAATATACTACACAGCTGTCTGAGCCCCACCTTTAAGCCCCATATGTTTCTCACAGCTCAGTCAAACCCACTTCATCTCACTAGAGATAATATCAGTTTATCACTCAACACATCGATCAGTCAATCCCTTTAAAAAATGTATCTGACCTAAATGTGTCTGATATGCCCCTTATGTTTTTCAGTGGAGGCTCCTCAGAGGAGGAAGGGGAGGACCAAACTCCTCAGTGAATATCAGAAAAATAATCAAATAAAATCTAAAATGTTATCCTTTTTAGAGAAAATTAAATAAAAACTAAATATATTCACATCATCAAACAATTGATTAAAACACACTGTTTTGCAATGAAGGTCTACAGTTGCCTCAGCATAACTCTGTAGGGTAGCATAATGGTGTAGCCGGAGGACAGCTAGCTTCTATCCTCCTCTGGGTACATTGACTTCAATACAAAACTGAGGAGGCTCATCATGGTTCTCACCTTCTTCCATAGACTTAAACAGTAATTATGACAGCTTCCAGAGGACATCCTCCAACCTATCAGAGCTCGTGCAGCATGATATGACATGTTATCCAATGAATCTAGTAGTGAAAGCATAAGCTACAGCTAGCTAGCACTGCAGTGCATAAAATGTAGTGAGTAGTTGACTCAAAGACAGAAAAATACAACAGTTTGAACTAATACCTTTCATCCAAAATTAAGGAGAAGCTAGATAGAGAGCTAGCTATATTTAGTATATATTCTTTCCCTTTCACTTTCACTTACTTAGCTAGCATCGAATGCAGCTAGATAGTTTAGTCTACTCAAACAACTGGCTCAAACAGAGAGGCATGCTATGTTAGCTAGCTGACTATAGCTATCCAACACTGGAACTCTTCCAAGTCAAGGTACTGTAAGTTTTTGCTTTTATTATTTTATTGCCACCAGGGCCCACCGGTGTAAATGCTGAACTGCTGGCTGCTGACTGTACACTGTACTGCATGATAGCAGGTTTACTAACACGTTTGTTCTAGTAACAATGTCGACTATGACGTGAAAATGATGTAGGCTGCGTATAGCGTTAGCGCTCATAATATGAAGGTTTGGCTTCAAAAGTTTTTTTTGCCTGGTCACAGACAGCTGATGTGTTGTGCACACACAAGTCCACAAGCGAAAGGGAAAAGGTGAGAGGATCAGAGTGTGGAGATAGATGCGAGAAGGGATTATTTATACAATGAGCTGTTTGTATGTGGCTGCTATGAAAGTGAATTGTGTTTGCGTGTGATAAGTAGTGTTGGGGTGTCGACTCCAAAAATCCTGGCGTCGTGCACCACTACTGATCAGGGGTGTATTCATTACGCCAATTCTGTTGAAAAACATTTCTTAAATGGAAGCAAATGTAACGAAATGTGGATAAACCTACCTGAATTTGTCTAATAGAAACTGTCATTTGCAACTGTTAGACTACTGATTACACCCTAGATCAACTAGTTGCTGGCAAGAGCGCGCAAGGTGGTATTGTCACTGTCACTGTCTGTCATCTTGATTACCACAAATTCTCTCAACCTGTTCACCTACATTGGAAACTTACATTCATAGGCTAGGTTGTAGAAACCTCATGATGGGTACAGGGAGAATTTAAGTATCATGTAGTAGCCTAAACCTATCGCTGCTACATTGAGCTGGGTGAATGGAATATGAATGTCAGTGATCCAATATGCTGTAATAGAAATAAGGCCATGCTCATTAAAACAGTTATAATCCTCCCTCATCTTAAACAGCACTGACCACCACTGAAGTTTATCTACTCTATGTACTAACTGTGTGTAGTATAGAATTCTTATCTGTCATCTCTTCTTATCTGTCATAATAGTCATGGTGTGTGTGTGTGTGTGTGTGTGTGTGTGTGTGTGTGTGTGTGTGTGTGTGTGTGTGTGTGTGTGTGTGTGTGTGTGTGTGTGTGTGTGTGTGTGTGTGTGTGTGTGTGTGTGTGTGTGTGTGTGTGTGTGTGTGTGTGTGTGTGAGCTAGACATACACTACCGTTCAAAAGTTTGGGGTCACTTAGAAATGTCCTTGTTTTTGAAAGAAAAGCCATTTTTTGCTTTTCTTTCAAAAACAAGGGCATCTCTAAGTGACCCCAAACTTTTGAATAGTAGTGTATATAAGTCAATACTTTCTGCCTGATCTGTCCTTCCACAGTGTCAGTAATTAGATCTGTTTATCATTCTACTTGGCTCAAGTCTAGGCCCAGTTCCTTCAAGGTTGAGCCTTCGGAAAGTATTCAAACCCCTTGACTTTATTTCACATTTTGCCTTATTCTAAATTTGATTAAATTGTTTCTTTCCCTCATCAATCTACAAACAATACCCCATAATGACAAAGCACAAACTGGTTTGTAGAAGTGTTTGCTAATTTATTAAAAATGAAAAAATGAAATATCACATTTACATAAGTATTCAGACCTTTTACTCAGTACTGTGTTGAAGCACTTTTGGCAGCGATTACAGCCTTGAGTCTTCTTGGGTATGACACTACAAGCTTGGCACACCTGTATTTGGGGAGTTTATCCAATTCTTCTCTGCAGATCCTCTCAAGCTCTGTCAGGTTGGATGGGGAGCGTTGCTGAACAGCTATTTTCAGGTCTCTCCAGAGACGTTTGATCGGGTTCAAGTCCGGTCTCTGGCTGGGCCACTCAAGGACATTCAGAGACTTGTCGCGAAGCCACTCATGCGTTGTCTTGGCTGTGTGCTTAGGGTTGTTGTCCAAGACTCATAGAGTCAAATGTAGTTTGTAACATGCACAGAATACAACAGGTAGACCTTACTGTGAAATGCTTACTTACAAGTCCTTAACCAACAATGCAGTTAAAAAATAAAATAAAGTTGAGTTTATTTAGTAAATATTTTCTTAAGTAAATAAAAAAGTAACACAATAAAATAACAATAATGAGGCTATATAGAGGGGGTACCTGTACCGAGTCAATGTGCAGGAGTACAGATTAGTTGAGGTCATTTGTACATGTAGGTAGGGGTAAAGTGACTATGCATAGATAATAAACAGCAAGTAGCAGCAGTGTAAAAACAAAGGGAGGGGTCAATGTAAATAGTCCGGTGGCCATTTGATTAATTGTTCAGCAGTCTTATGGCTTGGGGGTAGAAGCTGTTAAGGAGCCTTTTGGACCTAGACTTGGCGCTCCGGTACTGCTTGCCGTGCGGGAGCAGAGAGAACAGTCTATGAGTCTTGGACAATTTTTTGAGACTTCCTCTTACACCGGCTAGCATATAGGTCGTGGATGGCAGAAAACTTGACCCCAGTGATGTACTGGGCCATACGCACTACCCTCTGCAGCGACCTTATGGTCGGATGCAGAGCAGTTGCCATACCAGGTGGTGATGCAACCGTTCAGGATGCTCTCGATGGTGGAGCTGTAGAACTTTTTGACGATCTGGGGACCCATGCCAAATCTTTTCAGTCTCCTGAGGGGGAACCAGGATAGTTTGTTGGTGATGTGGACACTCCTCCCTATAGGCTATCTCATCGTTTCGGCGATCAGGACTACCACCGTTGTGACGTCAGCAAACTTAATGATGGTGTTGGAGTTGTGCTTGGCCACGCAGTCGTGGTTGAACAGGGAGTACAGAAGGGTACAAAGCACGCACCCCTGAGGGGCCCCCGTGTTGAGGATCAGCGTGGCAGATGTGTTGGTGCCTACTCTTATCATCTGGGGGCGGCCCGTCAGGAAGTCCAGAATTCAGTTGCAGAGGGGAAAAAAATAATAATTCAGGTGCAGAGGGAGGTGTTTAGTCCCAGGGTCCTTAGCTTAGTGATGAGCTTTGTGGGCACTATGGTGTTGAACGCTGAGCTGTAGTCAATGAACAGCATTCTCACATAGGTATTCCTTTTGTCCAGAGATGTTCCTTTTGTTCCTTCTGTATGTAAATCCGAGACACTCAATTTAGTATGATACGTTACGTTTCATATGGTATGTATTAATTTGTGGATGTCCATCACCCATTTCGTATGATATGTTACGAATTACAATTGGTATTATATGTTACGAATTTGCAAAACGTACTATATGTTATGAATTTGCAAAACATATGATATGTGACGAATTCTAGCTAGGTGGTTAACGTTAGCTAGCTGGCTAATGTTAGCTAGGCTAGGGTTTAGGGTTAGGGGTCAGGGTTACAGTTAGGGTTATGGGAAGGGTTAGCTAAAAGGGTTTGGGTTAGCTAAATGTGTTAGGGAAAGGGTTAGATAACATGCTAAGCAATTGCAAAGTAGCTTAAAAATAGTAAGTAGTTAAACAGTTGCTAATTAGCTAAAATGCTAAAGTTGTCAGTGATGAGATTCGAACTCACAACTGTTGGGTTGCTAGACCTTCACGTAATACACCCCCCCATCCTACTTTAGTTTTTGCCTTAAATAACCATCTGTCTTGTGTAACCATATCAAACGTACTGTAACAAGCAAGATCAGACACCTCTCATTCCATTTTCCCATTATATCATTATTTTATAGTATTTCAACAATAGTTTAACTCACATGTGCCTCTAATTTAACAAATGAATGTACTTTGTATTAATTATTATCGTAACAAATGCACTGATTTGGTGTAATTATATATAGCCTTTCAAGGTATATTGCATGAATTCACAATGGAAATAATTATTAGGCTCACTTTCACAATTTCTCACATTTGTGCCATATATTTCCCCCATTCTATGCTTGACAAGCAGTTCCCTTATTTTATTACTTGGCACGGTGCATATATGGCTGTGCATACATTTATGCACACTCTCAAGCAAATGTTCATATTGGTCACGTTTGAGTGGTAAGGCCAAAGTAGCCGACTGTAGACGGAAGTCAACAAGTAGAGTGGGCGAGGTATATATGCAAAGACAGCAAGTTGAACAACTTCTGCTGTTTCGAGGAAACACGACAATGGCATTCACCTTATTTAAGTTGATGCTATCAAAATACCACTTCTCCTGCATGTAGCCAAACATGACCAACATGTTCCAAGGAATGAATATCGTGATGATACGGACATTAGAATCCAGCCCGAGCTCTTTCTAACAGTCACAAGACATGTTTTGTATTTTTGCAATGGTTTTCTCAAAATATAACCAGGCAGTGAGTGCACAGGCTACTGGAATGAGAACATAAGAAATATGTGTTTTTGCAGCATATGGGAAATGCTTGGTTGTTACTTCATGCCCTTGTACCTTTCTCATGTACCTTTCTCATTATTAATTATCCACAAAGATTCTTACTCTATGATAATTGATTGCATGTCAGCATCACTACAATCTGTTGTGTGTTTATGTACTTCTCAACCTTTATGTTGCTGTTGTCAGTAAGCATGTAAAGAACAGAATTTGATTCAATCACATGAAGGACAAAACACTTTGTAACGAAAAGTATTAGACTATACACTGAGTGTACAAAACATTAGGAACACCAGCTCTTTCCATGACATAGACTGACCAGGTGAAAGCTATGATCCCTGATTGATGTCACCTGTTAAATCCACTTCAATCAATGCAGATGAAGGGGGAGGAGACAGGTTGAAGAAAGATTTTTAAGCCTTGAGACAATTGAGACATGGATTGTGTATGTGTGCCCCCCAAAGGACATCCAGACAACAGGACATAACTGTGGGAAGCATTGGATTCAATGTGGGCCAGCATCCCTGTGGAATGCTTTCGACACTGTGTAGAGTCCATTCCCAATGAATTGAGGCTGTTCTGAGAGCAAAAGGGTGTGCAACTCAATATTAAAAAGGTGTTCCTAATGTTTTGTACACTCAAATAAGTTACTGGGTAAACAATATGCCTAACAGTCAAATGCACTTAGCAATGTACTTGCTCATTAAGGGCTGGTTTCCCAGACACAGATTTAGCCTCTAAAATGTATTTGATAATATCCAATGATAAGTGGCGACATCAACCATTTGTGAGCATGTAGTGTCTTTTACGTCCAAAAAAAACCAGAAAAAGGTTGTCTCCCTTAATGCTTTGCTTCTGACTTTTCAATTGATTTCAGTTGAGTCTACATTTTTTTATATCCATAATGCAACACACTTTGAAAGACGCTGGCCAATGTTGGTCAACATCTTTAAAAAAGTGATCTGCTCGAATGCGCCCAAAGATACATAATACACTTTAAATGGAAATGATCCGATGCATGGTTTATAGACAGATTTGTGCCTACGCATGATTGATAAACGAGGCCCCTGGTCTGCCCTTGGAAGCCTACTGTATGTAAATAGGATCACCAGAATAGCCCAAATGAAATTAGATGTCTGTTTTGGGCTCTAAAATGTGTTTATTATGATCAAGTTCAATTCCCATTCTGAAGTATTTTAAAGTTGCTACAAATCGAGATATTTAATTAAATAGTGAGTCATTCTGACTACATTTGTCGTCACACAGGACCATGTGCTGACACAGACCAATCACAGGCTGGCAGGCTACGAGGAGGTTCCTGGTTGACTCTCTCAGGCAGGATGAAAACGACGACATCGACCATTGATTCTTTGCTAGTTACAGCCACTTTTCCCATGATCGTTTGCGATTATTTTTTTGTGCCATTCAGCCCCATTCAGCAATATGATGCGCTTCAAATTCAAATACTTCCCGCTTCATGAGGCATTGGTAGTTTTCGATAGGAATACGTGGATGACGTCTGTGCTATCATTAGCTACTGGTTTTAATGTGTTAAACCCCATCCCCTGCTAAGGCAGACTGGCTGTGTGTAGAATGCCGGCACCCACGGCACATAAAGAAGACAAACCAATCACTTCTGTTTCATCTCTCAACCTCCCCCCTCGATCCCTCCTTCTCTCCTCTCTCTTCCGATCAGGGAGTAACAGGTGGCAGGCAGCGTTCTCATTACTGTAGCGCTCTCTGGTGTAACTATTGAAGAACAGGTTTGAATGTTGATTGAGAAGGGTTAAGGCAGACCATTGGGAATACTTAAGCTCAATGAATGACGGTTACGGTTATGGAGAGGACAGCTTCTCCTTTTTCCTGGTAGAAAGATTCAGGAATACTTTGCTATCATGACTCACAATCTTAGTCTGCCTGTCGAGGCTTCACTATTTTGATATCCTCTCAATACAGGTTATTATTTATGGTCTCGTTACCTCTCAATTCAGGTTATTATGTATGGTCTCATAACCTCTCAATACAGGTTATTATTTATGGTCTCGTTACCTCTCAATTCAGGTTATTATTTATGGTCTCATAACCTCTCAATACAGGTTATTATTTATGGTCTCGTTACCTCTCAAATCAGGTTATTATGTATGGTCTCATAACCTCTCAGTACAGGTTATTATTTATGGTCTCGTTACCTCTCAATTCAGGTTATTATTTATGGTCTCATATCCTCTCAGTACAGGTTATTACGTATGGTCTCATAACCTCTCAATACAGGTTAGGAGTTATGGTCTCTTATACTGAAAAGAAAACCTTGACCCTGGAAGTTGGCTGTTTTAAACATGCTGCCTGTGTAGCCAATGCCACTATGCCAAGCCGTCTTTGGGAGAAGATTAGTGAACATAGTGCCCACATCAGTCTGTGTGGTTACGTGTTTTGAATGACTAAGTGCCTCTCTACCACTTACCTTCTGAGATCCTTACATAATTTACTCTGTGGTGCTTCTTTGGCATCAGTGGTGGAAAAAGTAGCCAATTGTCATACTTGAGTAAAAGTAAAGATACTTTAATAGAAAATGACTCAAGTAAAAGTCAGTAACCCAATAAGATACTACTTGAGTATCAAAAGTACATGTTGATAAGTGTGTGAATTGGACCATTTTCCTGTCCTGCTAAGCATTCAAAATGTAACGAGTACTTTAGGGTGTCAAGGAAAATGTATGGAGTAAAAAGTACATTATTTTCTTCAGGAATGTAGTGAAGTAAAAGTAAAAGTTGTCAAAACTGTTAATAGTAAAGTAAAATAAAGATACCCCAAAAAACGACTTATGTACTACTTTAAAGTATTTTTACTTAAGTACTTTACACCACTGTTTGGGATAACAATGTTGCTCTTCCTAGGATTTTACAATAAGCCACAGTGTCATCTTGTGGTAATCAAATATAGCTGCATCTCTGACCCAACCTTCTGTTAAAGCCTTTAGAGAATGTGTGTGTGTGTTTGTGTGTGTGTGTGTGTGTGTGTGTGTGTGTGTGTGTGTGTGTGTGTGTGTGTGTGTGTGTGTGTGTGTGTGTGTGAGCTAGACATACACTACCGTTCAAAAGTTTGGGGTCACTTAGAAATGTCCTTGTTTTTGAAAGAAAAGCCATTTTTTGCTTTTCTTTCAAAAACAAGGGCATCTCTAAGTGACCCCAAACTTTTGAATAGTAGTGTATATAAGTCAATACTTTCTGCCTGATCTGTCCTTCCACAGTGTCAGTAATTAGATCTGTTTATCATTCTACTTGGCTCAAGTCTAGGCCCAGTTCCTTCAAGGTTGAGCCTTCGGAAAGTATTCAAACCCCTTGACTTTATTTCACATTTTGCCTTATTCTAAATTTGATTAAATTGTTTCTTTCCCTCATCAATCTACAAACAATACCCCATAATGACAAAGCACAAACTGGTTTGTAGAAGTGTTTGCTAATTTATTAAAAATGAAAAAATGAAATATCACATTTACATAAGTATTCAGACCTTTTACTCAGTACTGTGTTGAAGCACTTTTGGCAGCGATTACAGCCTTGAGTCTTCTTGGGTATGACACTACAAGCTTGGCACACCTGTATTTGGGGAGTTTATCCAATTCTTCTCTGCAGATCCTCTCAAGCTCTGTCAGGTTGGATGGGGAGCGTTGCTGAACAGCTATTTTCAGGTCTCTCCAGAGACGTTTGATCGGGTTCAAGTCCGGTCTCTGGCTGGGCCACTCAAGGACATTCAGAGACTTGTCGCGAAGCCACTCATGCGTTGTCTTGGCTGTGTGCTTAGGGTTGTTGTCCAAGACTCATAGAGTCAAATGTAGTTTGTAACATGCACAGAATACAACAGGTAGACCTTACTGTGAAATGCTTACTTACAAGTCCTTAACCAACAATGCAGTTAAAAAATAAAATAAAGTTGAGTTTATTTAGTAAATATTTTCTTAAGTAAATAAAAAAGTAACACAATAAAATAACAATAATGAGGCTATATAGAGGGGGTACCTGTACCGAGTCAATGTGCAGGAGTACAGATTAGTTGAGGTCATTTGTACATGTAGGTAGGGGTAAAGTGACTATGCATAGATAATAAACAGCAAGTAGCAGCAGTGTAAAAACAAAGGGAGGGGTCAATGTAAATAGTCCGGTGGCCATTTGATTAATTGTTCAGCAGTCTTATGGCTTGGGGGTAGAAGCTGTTAAGGAGCCTTTTGGACCTAGACTTGGCGCTCCGGTACTGCTTGCCGTGCGGGAGCAGAGAGAACAGTCTATGAGTCTTGGACAATTTTTTGAGACTTCCTCTTACACCGGCTAGCATATAGGTCGTGGATGGCAGAAAACTTGACCCCAGTGATGTACTGGGCCATACGCACTACCCTCTGCAGCGACCTTATGGTCGGATGCAGAGCAGTTGCCATACCAGGTGGTGATGCAACCGTTCAGGATGCTCTCGATGGTGGAGCTGTAGAACTTTTTGACGATCTGGGGACCCATGCCAAATCTTTTCAGTCTCCTGAGGGGGAACCAGGATAGTTTGTTGGTGATGTGGACACTCCTCCCTATAGGCTATCTCATCGTTTCGGCGATCAGGACTACCACCGTTGTGACGTCAGCAAACTTAATGATGGTGTTGGAGTTGTGCTTGGCCACGCAGTCGTGGTTGAACAGGGAGTACAGAAGGGTACAAAGCACGCACCCCTGAGGGGCCCCCGTGTTGAGGATCAGCGTGGCAGATGTGTTGGTGCCTACTCTTATCATCTGGGGGCGGCCCGTCAGGAAGTCCAGAATTCAGTTGCAGAGGGGAAAAAAATAATAATTCAGGTGCAGAGGGAGGTGTTTAGTCCCAGGGTCCTTAGCTTAGTGATGAGCTTTGTGGGCACTATGGTGTTGAACGCTGAGCTGTAGTCAATGAACAGCATTCTCACATAGGTATTCCTTTTGTCCAGAGATGTTCCTTTTGTTCCTTCTGTATGTAAATCCGAGACACTCAATTTAGTATGATACGTTACGTTTCATATGGTATGTATTAATTTGTGGATGTCCATCACCCATTTCGTATGATATGTTACGAATTACAATTGGTATTATATGTTACGAATTTGCAAAACGTACTATATGTTATGAATTTGCAAAACATATGATATGTGACGAATTCTAGCTAGGTGGTTAACGTTAGCTAGCTGGCTAATGTTAGCTAGGCTAGGGTTTAGGGTTAGGGGTCAGGGTTACAGTTAGGGTTATGGGAAGGGTTAGCTAAAAGGGTTTGGGTTAGCTAAATGTGTTAGGGAAAGGGTTAGATAACATGCTAAGCAATTGCAAAGTAGCTTAAAAATAGTAAGTAGTTAAACAGTTGCTAATTAGCTAAAATGCTAAAGTTGTCAGTGATGAGATTCGAACTCACAACTGTTGGGTTGCTAGACCTTCACGTAATACACCCCCCCATCCTACTTTAGTTTTTGCCTTAAATAACCATCTGTCTTGTGTAACCATATCAAACGTACTGTAACAAGCAAGATCAGACACCTCTCATTCCATTTTCCCATTATATCATTATTTTATAGTATTTCAACAATAGTTTAACTCACATGTGCCTCTAATTTAACAAATGAATGTACTTTGTATTAATTATTATCGTAACAAATGCACTGATTTGGTGTAATTATATATAGCCTTTCAAGGTATATTGCATGAATTCACAATGGAAATAATTATTAGGCTCACTTTCACAATTTCTCACATTTGTGCCATATATTTCCCCCATTCTATGCTTGACAAGCAGTTCCCTTATTTTATTACTTGGCACGGTGCATATATGGCTGTGCATACATTTATGCACACTCTCAAGCAAATGTTCATATTGGTCACGTTTGAGTGGTAAGGCCAAAGTAGCCGACTGTAGACGGAAGTCAACAAGTAGAGTGGGCGAGGTATATATGCAAAGACAGCAAGTTGAACAACTTCTGCTGTTTCGAGGAAACACGACAATGGCATTCACCTTATTTAAGTTGATGCTATCAAAATACCACTTCTCCTGCATGTAGCCAAACATGACCAACATGTTCCAAGGAATGAATATCGTGATGATACGGACATTAGAATCCAGCCCGAGCTCTTTCTAACAGTCACAAGACATGTTTTGTATTTTTGCAATGGTTTTCTCAAAATATAACCAGGCAGTGAGTGCACAGGCTACTGGAATGAGAACATAAGAAATATGTGTTTTTGCAGCATATGGGAAATGCTTGGTTGTTACTTCATGCCCTTGTACCTTTCTCATGTACCTTTCTCATTATTAATTATCCACAAAGATTCTTACTCTATGATAATTGATTGCATGTCAGCATCACTACAATCTGTTGTGTGTTTATGTACTTCTCAACCTTTATGTTGCTGTTGTCAGTAAGCATGTAAAGAACAGAATTTGATTCAATCACATGAAGGACAAAACACTTTGTAACGAAAAGTATTAGACTATACACTGAGTGTACAAAACATTAGGAACACCAGCTCTTTCCATGACATAGACTGACCAGGTGAAAGCTATGATCCCTGATTGATGTCACCTGTTAAATCCACTTCAATCAATGCAGATGAAGGGGGAGGAGACAGGTTGAAGAAAGATTTTTAAGCCTTGAGACAATTGAGACATGGATTGTGTATGTGTGCCCCCCAAAGGACATCCAGACAACAGGACATAACTGTGGGAAGCATTGGATTCAATGTGGGCCAGCATCCCTGTGGAATGCTTTCGACACTGTGTAGAGTCCATTCCCAATGAATTGAGGCTGTTCTGAGAGCAAAAGGGTGTGCAACTCAATATTAAAAAGGTGTTCCTAATGTTTTGTACACTCAAATAAGTTACTGGGTAAACAATATGCCTAACAGTCAAATGCACTTAGCAATGTACTTGCTCATTAAGGGCTGGTTTCCCAGACACAGATTTAGCCTCTAAAATGTATTTGATAATATCCAATGATAAGTGGCGACATCAACCATTTGTGAGCATGTAGTGTCTTTTACGTCCAAAAAAAACCAGAAAAAGGTTGTCTCCCTTAATGCTTTGCTTCTGACTTTTCAATTGATTTCAGTTGAGTCTACATTTTTTTATATCCATAATGCAACACACTTTGAAAGACGCTGGCCAATGTTGGTCAACATCTTTAAAAAAGTGATCTGCTCGAATGCGCCCAAAGATACATAATACACTTTAAATGGAAATGATCCGATGCATGGTTTATAGACAGATTTGTGCCTACGCATGATTGATAAACGAGGCCCCTGGTCTGCCCTTGGAAGCCTACTGTATGTAAATAGGATCACCAGAATAGCCCAAATGAAATTAGATGTCTGTTTTGGGCTCTAAAATGTGTTTATTATGATCAAGTTCAATTCCCATTCTGAAGTATTTTAAAGTTGCTACAAATCGAGATATTTAATTAAATAGTGAGTCATTCTGACTACATTTGTCGTCACACAGGACCATGTGCTGACACAGACCAATCACAGGCTGGCAGGCTACGAGGAGGTTCCTGGTTGACTCTCTCAGGCAGGATGAAAACGACGACATCGACCATTGATTCTTTGCTAGTTACAGCCACTTTTCCCATGATCGTTTGCGATTATTTTTTTGTGCCATTCAGCCCCATTCAGCAATATGATGCGCTTCAAATTCAAATACTTCCCGCTTCATGAGGCATTGGTAGTTTTCGATAGGAATACGTGGATGACGTCTGTGCTATCATTAGCTACTGGTTTTAATGTGTTAAACCCCATCCCCTGCTAAGGCAGACTGGCTGTGTGTAGAATGCCGGCACCCACGGCACATAAAGAAGACAAACCAATCACTTCTGTTTCATCTCTCAACCTCCCCCCTCGATCCCTCCTTCTCTCCTCTCTCTTCCGATCAGGGAGTAACAGGTGGCAGGCAGCGTTCTCATTACTGTAGCGCTCTCTGGTGTAACTATTGAAGAACAGGTTTGAATGTTGATTGAGAAGGGTTAAGGCAGACCATTGGGAATACTTAAGCTCAATGAATGACGGTTACGGTTATGGAGAGGACAGCTTCTCCTTTTTCCTGGTAGAAAGATTCAGGAATACTTTGCTATCATGACTCACAATCTTAGTCTGCCTGTCGAGGCTTCACTATTTTGATATCCTCTCAATACAGGTTATTATTTATGGTCTCGTTACCTCTCAATTCAGGTTATTATGTATGGTCTCATAACCTCTCAATACAGGTTATTATTTATGGTCTCGTTACCTCTCAATTCAGGTTATTATTTATGGTCTCATAACCTCTCAATACAGGTTATTATTTATGGTCTCGTTACCTCTCAAATCAGGTTATTATGTATGGTCTCATAACCTCTCAGTACAGGTTATTATTTATGGTCTCGTTACCTCTCAATTCAGGTTATTATTTATGGTCTCATATCCTCTCAGTACAGGTTATTACGTATGGTCTCATAACCTCTCAATACAGGTTAGGAGTTATGGTCTCTTATACTGAAAAGAAAACCTTGACCCTGGAAGTTGGCTGTTTTAAACATGCTGCCTGTGTAGCCAATGCCACTATGCCAAGCCGTCTTTGGGAGAAGATTAGTGAACATAGTGCCCACATCAGTCTGTGTGGTTACGTGTTTTGAATGACTAAGTGCCTCTCTACCACTTACCTTCTGAGATCCTTACATAATTTACTCTGTGGTGCTTCTTTGGCATCAGTGGTGGAAAAAGTAGCCAATTGTCATACTTGAGTAAAAGTAAAGATACTTTAATAGAAAATGACTCAAGTAAAAGTCAGTAACCCAATAAGATACTACTTGAGTATCAAAAGTACATGTTGATAAGTGTGTGAATTGGACCATTTTCCTGTCCTGCTAAGCATTCAAAATGTAACGAGTACTTTAGGGTGTCAAGGAAAATGTATGGAGTAAAAAGTACATTATTTTCTTCAGGAATGTAGTGAAGTAAAAGTAAAAGTTGTCAAAACTGTTAATAGTAAAGTAAAATAAAGATACCCCAAAAAACGACTTATGTACTACTTTAAAGTATTTTTACTTAAGTACTTTACACCACTGTTTGGGATAACAATGTTGCTCTTCCTAGGATTTTACAATAAGCCACAGTGTCATCTTGTGGTAATCAAATATAGCTGCATCTCTGACCCAACCTTCTGTTAAAGCCTTTAGAGAATGTGTGTGTGTGTTTGTGTGTGTGTGTGTGTGTGTGTGTGTGTGTGTGTGTGTGTGTGTGTGTGTGTGTGTGTGTGTGTGTGTGTGTGTGTGTGTGTGTGTGTGTGTGTGTGTGTGTGTGTGTGTGTGTGTGTGTGTGTGTGTGTGTGTGTGTGTGTGTGTGTGAAAATGTGTGTGTGTGTGTGAAAATGTGTGTGTGTGTCCCACAGCTATGAAGTCTGACCGAAAGCGTCTGAAGGTGGAGAAGGCAGACCTGGTGAACCAGATGCAGCAGCTGTACACCACACTGGAGAGCCGGGAGGAGCAGCTCCGAGACTTCATACGCAACTACGACCAGCACAGAAAGGTACCCTCACATTTACGCTCAACTACGACCAGCACAGAAAGGTACACTCACATTTACGCTCAACTACGACCAGCACAGAAAGGTACACTCACATTTACGCTCAACTACGACCAGCACAGAAAGGTACTCTCACATTTACGCTCAACTACGACCAGAACAGAAAGGTACCCTCACATTTACGCTCAACTACGACCAGCACAGAAAGGTACCCTCACATTTACGCTCAACTACGACCAGAACAGAAAGGTACCCTCACATTTACGCTCAACTACGACCAGCACAGAAAGGTACCCTCACATTTACGCTCAACTACGACCAGCACAGAAAGGTACTCTCACATTTACGCTCAACTACGACCAGCACAGAAAGGTACATGGCACTCAACTACGACCAGCACAGAAAGGTACCCTCACATTTATGCTCAACTACGACCAGCACAGAAAGGTACACTCACATTTACGCTCAACTACTACCAGCACCGAAAGGTACAGTCACATTTACGCTCAACTACGACCAGCACAGAAAGGTACCCTCACATTTATGCTCAACTACGACCAGCACAGAAAGGTACAGTCACATTTACGCTCAACTACGACCAGCACAGAAAGGTACAGTGCACTCAACTACGACCAGCACAGAAAGGTACATGGCACTCAACTACGACCAGCACAGAAAGGTACCCTCACATTTACGCTCAACTACGACCAGCACAGAAAGGTACCCTCACATTTATGCTCAACTACGACCAGCACGAAAGGTACCCTCACATTTACGCTCAACTACGACCAGCACAGAAAGGTACCCTCACATTTACGCTCAACTACGACCAGCACAGAAAGGTACACTCACATTTACGCTCAACTACGACCAGCACAGAAAGGTACCCTCACATTTACGCTCAACTACGACCAGCACAGAAAGGTACCCTCACATTTACGCTCAACTACGACCAGCACCGAAAGGTACACTCACATTTACGCTCAACTACGACCAGCACAGAAAGGTACCCTCACATTTACGCTCAACTACGACCAGCACGAAAGGTACCCTCACATTTACGCTCAACTACGACCAGCACAGAAAGGTACCCTCACATTTACGCTCAACTACGACCAGCACAGAAAGGTACACTCACATTTACGCTCAACTACGACCAGCACAGAAAGGTACCCTCACATTTACGCTCAACTACGACCAGCACAGAAAGGTACCCTCACATTTACGCTCAACTACGACCAGCACCGAAAGGTACACTCACATTTACGCTCAACTACGACCAGCACCGAAAGGTACACTCACATTTACGCTAAACTACGACCTGCACCGAAAGGTACCCTCACAGTTACGCTCAACTACGACCAGCACAGAAAGGTACACTCACATTTACGCTCAACTACGACCAGCACAGAAAGGTACCCTCACATTTACGCTCAACTACGACCAGCACAGAAAGGTACCCTCACATTTACGCTCAACTACGACCAGCACAGAAAGGTACCCTCACATTTATGCTCAACTACGACCAGCACAGAAAGGTACACTCACATTTACGCTCAACTATGACCAGCACAGAAAGGTACCCTCACATTTACGCTCAACTATGACCAGCACAGAAAGGTACCCTCACATTTATGCTCAACTACGACCAGCACAGAAAGGTACCCTCACATTTACGCTCAACTACGACCAGCACAGAAAGGTACCCTCACATTTACGCTCAACTACGACCAGCACCGAAAGGTACACTCACATTTACGCTCAACTACGACCAGCACAGAAAGGTACCCTCACATTTACGCTCAACTACGACCAGCACGAAAGGTACCCTCACATTTACGCTCAACTACGACCAGCACAGAAAGGTACCCTCACATTTACGCTCAACTACGACCAGCACAGAAAGGTACACTCACATTTACGCTCAACTACGACCAGCACAGAAAGGTACCCTCACATTTACGCTCAACTACGACCAGCACAGAAAGGTACCCTCACATTTACGCTCAACTACGACCAGCACCGAAAGGTACACTCACATTTACGCTCAACTACGACCAGCACCGAAAGGTACACTCACATTTACGCTAAACTACGACCTGCACCGAAAGGTACCCTCACAGTTACGCTCAACTACGACCAGCACAGAAAGGTACACTCACATTTACGCTCAACTACGACCAGCACAGAAAGGTACCCTCACATTTACGCTCAACTACGACCAGCACAGAAAGGTACCCTCACATTTACGCTCAACTACGACCAGCACAGAAAGGTACCCTCACATTTATGCTCAACTACGACCAGCACAGAAAGGTACACTCACATTTACGCTCAACTATGACCAGCACAGAAAGGTACCCTCACATTTACGCTCAACTATGACCAGCACAGAAAGGTACCCTCACATTTATGCTCAACTACGACCAGCACGAAAGGTACCCTCACATTTACGCTCAACTACGACCAGCACAGAAAGGTACCCTCACATTTACGCTCAACTACAACCAGCACAGAAAGGTACACTCACATTTACGCTCAACTACGACCAGCACAGAAAGGTACCCTCACATTTACGCTCAACTACGACCAGCACAGAAAGGTACCCTCACATTTACGCTCAACTACGACCAGCACAGAAAGGTACCCTCACATTTACGCTCAACTATGACCAGCACAGAAAGGTACCCTCACATTTATGCTCAACTACGACCAGCACGAAAGGTACCCTCACATTTACGCTCAACTACGACCAGCACAGAAAGGTACCCTCACATTTACGCTCAACTACGACCAGCACAGAAAGGTACACTCACATTTACGCTCAACTACGACCAGCACAGAAAGGTACCCTCACATTTACGCTCAACTACGACCAGCACAGAAAGGTACAGTCACATTTACGCTCAATTTCGACCAGCAGCGGTGGAAAAAGTAGCCAATTGTAATACTTCAGTGAAAGTAAAGATACCTTAATAGAAAATGACTCAAGTAAAAGTCACCCAGTAGAATACTACTTGAGTAAAAGTCTAAAAGTATTTGGTTTAAAATATACTTAATTTTCTTGTTTTTATTTATTTACGGATAGCCAGGGGCACACTCCAACACAGACATAATTTACAAACAAAGCATGTGTGTTTAGTGAGTCCACCAGATCAGAGGCAGTAGGGATGACCAGGGATACTCTCTTGATAAGTGTGCGAATTGGACCATTGTTCTGTCTTGCTAAGTATTCA
Organism: Oncorhynchus kisutch; assembly: GCF_002021735.2. Lineage (NCBI taxonomy): Eukaryota > Metazoa > Chordata > Actinopteri > Salmoniformes > Salmonidae > Oncorhynchus > Oncorhynchus kisutch. The sequence continues at coordinate 16,556,590 of NC_034174.2, read as the reverse complement.
AAATGTCACAATTACTTTTGGGTGTTAGGAAAAATGTTTGGAGTAAAAAGTACATTTATTTTCATTAGGAATGTGGTGAATTAAAAGTTGTAAAAATTATAAATAGTGAAGTAACGTACAGATACCCCCAAAAACCACTCACATTTATGCTCAACTACGACCAGCACCAAAATGTACACTACATCCACTATACAGGAGCCAGATAGTCTCCAAACAGTTTGAAATAGGATAACTAACACACCAGGGCTTCATTGAGCAGTCATGTGCTCACACACTGGTTTGAGGCAATGCTGGGAGTGTGAAGATTGACAGTATCTGTGTTCTGTACTGTAGGAGAGTGAGGATGCGGTGAAGGCCCTGGCTAAGGAGAAGGATGTGCTGGAGAGGGAGAAATGGGATCTGAGGAGGCAGACCAAAGAGGCCACAGAGCAGGCCTGCATCCTGCGCTCTCACATGGACATTAAGGAGAACCGCATCAAAGAGCTGGAGGCTGAACTCACCATGGTGAGACGTTCACTCACACACACACACACTGATACACACATACACCAATATGCACTGACATACACAGGTTTAGCTCTGAATCGGAATTCCTGCATTTTCTGCCTTGTTAAGGTACCCTTTAGAGTCTGTTGTCTTGCCTGACTGACAGATGGACTCATTATTTAGTCCGTGTCCTTAAATCCTCTCCACTGCCAGACAACAGCAGTCAGCCAACAACAGCCAGCCAACAACAGCCAGCCACTCCTCTAAGTCCTCACTACACTCAGCAGCAGTAGCTGATAAGATTTCTCAGAGCTAGAATAGCTCTGTCTCTGTCAAGTGCTCACAGCTAGAGAATTGTGCTAACCTTGATGGAATGATCTGTCCCATCTAATCCCACACACATTTCAACATACCCTGCAATTCCAAACATGTGCCTACACCTATAGGTGTATCAGTGCTCCTATGTGTATACACACTGAGTGTACAAAACATTCAGAATACCTTCCTTATATTGAGTTACAGCCCTTTTTGCCCCCAGAAGAGCCTCAATTCACCAGGTTATGGACTCTACAAGGTGTCGAAAGCGTTCCACAGGGATGCTGGCACATGTTGACTCCAATGCTTCCCACAGTTGTGTCAAGTTGGCTGGATGTCCTTTGGGTGGTGGACCATTCTTGATTCACACGGGAAACTGTTGAGCGTAAAAAACCCAGCAGCGTTACAGTTCTTTACTCAAACCAGTTCGCCTGGCACCTACTCTCATACCCCGTTCAAAGGCACTTAAATATTTTGTCTTGCCCATTCCCCCTCTGAATGGCACACATACACAATCCATGTCTCAATTATCTCAAGGCTTAAATTCTTCTAACCTGTCTCTTCCCTTCATCTGCACTGATTGAAGTGGATTTAACATGTGACATCAATAAGGGATCATAGCTTTCATCTGGATTCACGTGGTCAGTTTATGTCATAGAAAGAGCAGCAAAGAGCAGGTCTATGTAATGGAAAGAGCAGGTGTTTGTACACTCAGTGTATGTGTGTATGGTGCATCAGTGCATACATGCCTCTAAGCACGTATGTACGTGTATGTGCGTGTGTCTGTACCACTGTATCTTACCGCCCTGTGTGTGTATTTATGGCAGGCAAAACAGTCCCTGGCCACGCTGACTAAGGACGTGCCGAAGCGCCAGTCCTTGGCCATGCCCTCAGAGCCGGTGGTGAACGGCAGTCAGGAGTGGGCGATGCAGGGAGACCTGCCCCTCACCGCTGCCATCCGCCAGAGCCAACAAACACTCTACCACGGACACACTGTGGACCGCCAGGGTAGGCAGTGGTGTAAAGTACTTAAGTAAACAATACTTTAAAGTATTACTTAAGTTGTTTTTTGGGGTATCTGTACTATACTATTTATACTTTTGACAAATTTGACTTTTACTTCACTACATTCCGAAAGAAAAGAATGTACATTTTACTCCATAAATTGTCCTTGACACCCAAAAGAACTCATTACATTTTGAGTGCTTAGCAGGACAGGAAAATGGTCCAATTCATGCACTGATCAAGAGAACATCCCTGGTCATGGACTCACTAAACACACATGCTTCATTTGTAAATGATGGCTGGATGTTGGAGTGTGCCCCTAGCCATCTGTAAAAAAAAATGATTTGCTTAATATAAGGAATTTGAAATTATTTGCTTAATATAAGGAATTTGAAATTATTTGTACTTTTACTTTTGATACTTAAGTATATTTAAAACCAAATACTTTTAGTATTTTACATTTTAAGTATGGATGGTCCTGGTTACCGAACCTACCTGGTGTTGCAAGCACCATTGCTCTGTCAACTGAGCTACAGAGGACCACTCTCTCGCACACACACACAAACAGCACAACCATTACAGTGGCTCAGTGTGAGGTGACTAATGTGTGTGTCTCTCCTCTCCAGCGGTGGTCAGGGTCAGTCCCTGTCACTCCCGCCAGCCCTCTACCATCTCGGACGCGTCGGCGGCTGACGGGGATCGGTCGTCCACCCCCAGTGACATCAACTCCCCCCGCCATCGGACACACTCCCTCTGCAATGTAAGAGCTGCCTGGCCTCCCCGACCAAGTAATCACACCTCCGCAATTCTCTATAAGTACCTTTACCACTCTTTGTTCTGTCTGTCTGTCTTTACCTGCTCTTTCAGTTGGTTTGGTTCCGTTGCAGTATTGTCTGTTTGTCTGTCTTTACCTGCTCTTTCAGTTGGTTTGGTTCCGTTGCAGTATTGGTTATTGTAGTTCTGTGATTGAATCTGAAAGTCGTTTGAGTGAGAATCTCCTGTTTCATTGACTAACCCGAATGTCTGTCTGTCCTCTGCACTCTCTCTCTCTCTGTCCTACTCCCCTCTGCCCCTTTCACTCTCTTTCCTCTATCCCTCCTACTGCCCTCTCCTTCCCCTGGTCTAGTCTATGGAGGACCTGGAGGACCAGAAGCGTAAGACTAAGAAGAAGGAGAAGATGTGTCTGGGCTCCCTCTCCCGGGTGTTTGCTCGGGGAAAGCAGCGCAAGTCAATGGACCCGGGCCTGTTTGATGGTACATCCATCCCTGATTATTACATAGAGGAGGATGCTGACTGGTGATGGTGTGTGTGGATTTATGTGTGGTTGTGTGCATGCGGATGTGCGTGTCTGTCTCTGTCTCTCTCTGTGCGTGTGTGTGTGTGTGTGTGTGTTTGTTTGACCATGTGCATGCTTGCGAGTGTGTTGCCGTATGTGCCCACAAGAAAAACCTGAGACAACTGCTGCCCCCAGAAAATGTATATTATCCTCAAAAATGTATGTATGTAAATTAAATATATATTTATAGATGTACATGTATGCATATGTATATATGTTTACATGCATATAAATATATACAAGAGATAATTATGTGTGGACATGTTCATGCTGTGTAATCTTTTATTTAAATGAATATTTATGTGTTTTTATAACTGGAGACATGAAGGACTGGTGTGAATATGTTAATAGTAGTAAATCGGCACCTAGTGTTTGTAAATGTCTTTTGTCTGATAACTGTTTTATTTTATAGTTGCTTTTATCATACTTTTTTATTTAGAGTTTTCCCATCCCCAGTCTTAGTTGGCCAATTCTTTATATTCTCATGAAGATATGAATGAGGAATACCCTCCACATTGTGAATGGAGAATAAGTATATATTATACGCACTAGTATAACCCATGACGTTATCTACGAACAGAAGAACACTGGACCCGTGGTATCATTTAGTGCTCAACATTGAAGTCTATGGAACGACCAGGTTTCTTATAGTGAAACTGAAAGAAAATGATAAAAATGTAACAATCAGAAGGACATTTGATATTCCGGTTAACAATGGACCAGAAACATCCCACTGTACAGCTACAGTAAGGAGTTTTTGACACTGTAGTGTAGAACAAGTGAAACTGCTACAGCTGGGGGGAGCAGGCATTATTGCTTATTCTGTCATAATAGGGGAGGAACAACACATTTAAATAGCTCATTGGGCAGCATCGACAAAAAGGATAGCCTTATAGAGGATGATGCTGTGAGTACCAGAGTGTCTGATGTGAATAGTGTGCTTTGTATAGATACATGTTTAGCAGTATAGGAATGTTAGATCGGTAGAGGATTGATATGTGCTTGTTTGTGTAGGCCTCCTGCTCTGTTCTAACCATGCTGAATGTTTCTGATAGACACTGACCGTTACAATCGGATCAATTATTAAAGAATTATGGTACCCTGCCAGGCTTGTAGATGTGTTAAATCGATCCATATGCATTTCTCAGACTGAAAGCTGAAAACCAAAATAAGGTTCCAAAAACAATGGTAGTAAAAAAGTAGAAAACACACAAATGTATCAATGTATCTGATACACACACACGGTTTGAAAGCATTTTAAAGTGCCAAAGGTTCAAGTTTAATCTTTAACAAAACAGAGTAGAGTAGTCAGAGTAGATGTGTGTCACTGCCTTGTAAGATCGCTTTTGTCCTTATTGAGTTTAAAATGGACAACTATCTAATGTGCCAACGGTAAGCATAGGACTGTGCAGTAAAACCCCTGAATGATTTCCTCTGCTGCTTCGGTTAGGAATCCATTAGTTAGCAGTAAAATGAACAACCTCAAGCATCCTCATATTCCCTAACCTCCCAAAACATAACCCGTTCCCATTTTCATTCTCTTTACCATACAACCCTCCTAATTTCTTACATTTGTGATTATGATGATCATTTGTGATTATGATGATCATTTGTGATTATGATGATCATTTGTTTCATGTTTTGTAATTTAGAAGATGTTGCATAAAAGAGAAAATCTTTCAAAGTATTTTATTTAAAGAACAAGAAGTAACTTCAAGGGTAAGATAATCTGACCTGTCTTCAACTGTTGGCAGAGGATGAGGAGCTTTAACATCTTAACAAATGAATATGATAAATGATTCAAATAAAATCATATTTTAAAATGAAACCAGCAACTAAATAACCATGTGGTGTTATTCTGTTCCATGTGTAATCTGTTCTTGTGTCTTGGTGTCTCTTTCACTCTCAGGGGGCATGAATCCCTCCCTCCCCAAAAAATAACTCCTCATCTGTGAATTACCAAGTGTCTGTTTCTACACTGTGGAGATCATTCATAAAACGATACTCCTGAAGGAAAATTACCTCCTGCGCTGTCTTTTGAAAACCTACTGAAAAAATCCTAGATTGTATTTATGTAGGCCTCCCTCTCAGCACATGAACAAGGCAGAAGACACACTTGCTAATCCTCCTGGATTTTGCCGCTTACTTATTTGTTTAAGACTTGGATAAACAGGTGGTAAATTCACAGCAGCAGTTAGTTTTATGAATAATGTGACCCATGTATTTCTACTGTGTCTCAATCTCTAATATTTGCCTATAGTGTCAAAAAAAATCATTCCATCCCCACAAGATCATTCAAACTCAACCATTTAAATGCAAACCTTAACCCTACTCACACAGTATTCACTAACACTAGAACTAAAGAAAGGTCTCTGTCTTTATGAAATGCGTACTAATAGTTTTCATTGTAACATTTTAAAATGTTTTCCTGGATTTGTCAGTGCTTGAGTCACCTGCCCAGATGTGGCACCTGTCCTCAATCTGTAATATCCCATTTGTAGTGTGATGAGTTATTCTGTAATGTCATCATATTAAGGCATCTAATAAGTCATCTGTCAGATAATAGAGACCTTAATAATACTCTGCTGTGGTGAATTACTCTGGCACCATCTGCTGGATGTATAGAGCAGTGACTGACTGTTCATACTAGTCCCAGAGCTGTTTTATGCTATCTTGGTCCTGTCGCATGTGTGAGACCCTCTGCCATTCAATTAATAATACTGCTGTCATGAAATGACATTTGATGTTAGCTGCGGGGGACATAATTCCAGGTTCACGAGTTGCCAAACAATCCAATAGGTTTCAGTAGACGGTAAATATTGTAGCCATGTCAATGTTTCAGAGGAATGTTAGTAATATCCTAGGTATACAGTGATATACAGTATATATCCTCCTCCCTTTTCTACGGTTAAAGGCCCAATGCAGCCGTTTTTATGCCAATATCAAATTATTTCTGGGTAACAATTAAGTACCTTTAATACATTTCCATTAAAATGGGCTAAAGTATCTTTTTAGCAAGAAACTATTTTTAAAAGCAATCATTTTGCTGGGACTGCCTGGGAGTGGTATGTGTGGGGAGGGGAAAACAGAAAACTAGCTGTTATTGGCAGGGAACTTTGGAACTATTTGTTACTGGTTTACTAACCAATTTAGCATATGGTGTTGACACCATGGAAAGCCGAAACTCTCGCCCATGCAAACCTGCTGATAAGAAGGTCCTGTGTAGATTGTATTTTCAACTAGCAACCATCAGAAAATAGCACTGATCAAAAGTGTTTACACTTTTAAAGTGTTAGTTTCATCACCTGTTGTACAGAAGATATGATATAAAACACAGAAAAAAATGATTTTGACTGCACTGGGCCTTTAAATTTGAGTTGGATTAGTCATTTTTGCCTCTCAATTCCTTTGACCCCAAACCCCTCCCCTGTCCTGTACTCCTACTTCCCCTGACCAATCCTGACAGACACTGACAGCCTCTCCAGCCTATCAACACAACAGCACAGCCTATCAGATGGAGAGGAGCAGCTGGACCGCCTCCAGCAGGCAGAGCTCACTCGGAACATGCCCATGTCACTGTGGAAGGCAGGGCCAGTACAAGCCTGGCTGGAGGTTGTCATGGCAATGCCCATGTATATCCGTGCTTGCACGGAAAACGTCAAAAGTGGCAAGGTACGGCCTCAACGCTTCAACATGTAACAAGTACACATCCACTTTAAGCTTGTTTTTATACAGCCTGTAACGATGATAACATTATTTCTAAGAATCCCTCGTCCTCCCAGTAAAACAGTAATTTCAGCATGCTTTCCTTCCTCATAGCATCTGCATTAGTATTCCCTCGTCCATGCTTGCATGTGTGTGTGTGTGTGCCTTAGTGTAAGAGTGATTTTCAGTGCAGGTGTATATTGATAAGAGTGCTCTGGATGGGTGTCCCCTGGTTGCAGGTGCTGCTGGGGATGACAGACGAGGACCTGGAGCTGGGACTGGGTATCAGTAAGCCCATGCACCGCAGGAAGCTCCGCCTCGCCATCGAGGACTACAGGGAGGCAGAGGCTGGCCAGGGGTAAGCTGCAACACACACACACACACACAACACACACACACATTACTAAGTGTACCTGCCTAAACTTTTAGGCTATCAAAGGCTGCAGAAATGGATCATCACTGGGTTGCCAAATCTTGGTTGAGTGACGTCGGGTTGCCACAGTATTCCCAAGCCTTCCAAAATCAACTGGTGGATGGTCGGGTGCTCAACTCCCTCAGCCGACGAGACCTAGAGAGACTCCTGAACGTCACCACAGAGTCCCACCAAAACAGCCTGCTCCTGGCTATACAGCTCCTGCAACTGATCAACTTCAACAAAGAGGTCAGAACTGTAGTCATATTACCAATACTGTGACATTAGAGTGACCACTCAGCCTCTCCTCACTGTGTACTTGTGTTGCTGTGGTTAGAATTGTAACCGTACAACAGTACAGTACTGTAACCCTATAGTAACATTACCGTATTGTAACCGTATAGTAACAACAATGTATTGTAACCGTATAGTAACATTACCGTATTGTAACCCTATAGTAACATTACCGTATTGTAACCGTATAGTAACAACAATGTATTGTAACCGTATAGTAGCATTACCGTATTGTAACCGTATAGTAACATTACCGTATTGTAACCGTATAGTAACATTACCGTATTGTAACCGTATAGTAACATTACCGTATTGTAACCGTATAGTAACATTACCGTAGTGTAACCGTATATTAACAACAATGTGTTGTAACCGTATAGTTTCAGTACTGTATTGTAACCGTATAGTAACAGTAGCATACTGTAACCGTATAGTAACAGTACTGTATTGTAACCGTATAGTAACAACAATGTATTGTAACCGTATAGTAACAACAATGTGTTGTAACCGTATAGTAACATTACCGTATTGTAACCGTATAGTAACAGTAGCATACTGTAACCGTATAGTAACAGTACTGTATTGTAACCGTATAGTAACAACAATGTATTGTAACCGTATAGTAACAACAATGTGTTGTAACCGTATAGTAACATTACCGTATTGTAACCGTATAGTAACAGTAGCATACTGTAACCGTATAGTAACAGTACTGTATTGTAACCGTATAGTAACAACAATGTATTGTAACCGTATAGTAACAGTAGCGTATTGTAACCGTATAGTAACAGTACTGTATTGTAACCGTATAGTAACAGTAGCATACTGTAACCGTATAGTAACAGTACTGTATTGTAACTGTATAGTAACAACAATATATTGTAACCGTATAGTAACAGTAGCGTATTGTAACCGTATAGTAACAGTAGCATACTGTAACCGTATAGTAACAGTACTGTATTGTAACCGTATAGTAACAACAATGTATTGTAACCGTATAGTAACAGTAGCGTATTGTAACCGTATAGTAACAGTAGCGTATTGTAACCGTATAGTAACAGTACTGTATTGTAACCGTATAGTAACAGTAGCATACTGTAACCGTATAGTAACAGTACTGTATTGTAACCATATAGTAACAACAATGTAGTGTAACCGTATAGTTTCAGTACTGTATTGTAACCGTATAGTAACAGTAGCATACTGTAACCGTATTGTAACAGTACTGTATTGTAACAATACCATATTGTAACCACATAGTAACAATAGCGTATCGTAACCATATAGTAACAGTAACATTTTGTAAACGTATAGTAACAGAACTGTTTTGTAAACGTATAGTAACAGTACTGTATTGTAACCGTATAGTAACAGTACTGTATTGTAACCATATAGTAACAGTAGCGTATTGTAACCGTATGGTAACAGTAGAGTATTGTAACCGTATAGTAACATTACTATATTGTAGCCGTATAGTAACTGTAATGTATAGTAACCATACTGTATTGTAACCATAGAGTAACAATAGCGTATTGTAACCGTATAGTAACAATACCGTATAGTAACAATACAGTTTTGTAACAGTATTGTAACCGTACAGTAACAACACAGCATTGTAACCGTACAGTAACAATACAGTTGTGTAACCGTACAGTAACAATACAGTTGTGTAACCGTACAGTAACAATACAGTATGGTAACTGTATAGTAACAATACAGTATTGTAACCATATAGTAACAGCACCGTATTGTAACCGTATAGTAACAATACAGTATTGTAACCGTATAGTAACAGCACCGTATTGTAACCGTATAGTAACAATACAGTATTGTAACTGTATAGTAACAATAGCATATTGTAACTGTATAGTAACAGTACCGTATTGTAATCTTATAGTAACAGTACTGTAACTGTACAGTAACAGTACTGTATGTGTGTTGTTGGTGTGCAGGTGCTGCAGGCTCGCCGGGCCCAGTGTGAGCACCAGCACCAGGACCCTGTAGTTTGGACCTGCCACAGAGTCATGAAGTGGATCAGAGACATAGACCTAAAAGTGTGTCTTTCTCCTACAACAGAAACATCAGAATAGACCTGGATTCCGTTCTAACTGTCTCCATTTTGGGGCCAATAGACTGGTGTATACTCTGTTTACATCCTGATAGGGGAGGATGAGTAAAATTGAGACAAGTTGCTTGTTTGCCATTGTTGTTCTTGAATAAATCAGAAAACCTCCTCTGTCTCGCTAAACATTCTGTTTCTATGTCCCACTGTCCAGGAGTATGCTGACAGTCTCCATGGCAGGGGAGTCCATGGTGCTATGCTGGCTCTGGACCCCTCCTTTGATGCAGATGCCATGGGCAGGGCCCTGGGAATCCCCAGCCACAAACACATGCTCCATCGGCACCTATATGAGGAGATGAAGGCTCTCGCCATCCCTGCCAGGTGATTAGTCTGGCTCTATCATTTATGGTTTTAAGCTCCTTAGCAGTAGTAATAAGTGGAATGTTTTGTTGAGGAAGTGTTCACAGCAGTGAGCTCAATTAAATCTCCCCTCCTTCCTACTACTTGCAGGAATAGTCGTGTTGAGCAGGATTGTGATACGTCGGGAACCCCACCACAATCACCTTCTGTTGTTAGCCGCTATAATGACGAGAGTGTATCCATGAGACGAAGACCAGGCAAGGTAGCAAGAAACTACTTTAATAACAATTTCATTCAAGAAGACTCAAAATAATACATGTTATAAAAATGATAGTTATTCAAACTTGTACTGCGGATATTCAAACTGTATTTTTCCACTGGGTAAAAGCTCTGTTTTGCTTTGTGACTCATTCTTCCTTTCATTTTCCCAGAGTCCTCTAAGGTTCAGCCCAAAGACAGCCATTGGACGGGGCCTTGGTTACCATGGCAGCTGTGGATCTCTGCCCAGAGAGGCGCGGGTGCAGGCTGTGCCCAGGACGAAGGGCAGTCCCATGCACACCTACAACAGTGTTGAGATCACCAATGTCTAAACTATGCAGCGCCACCAAGGATTTCAATGCAGTTCCCATTTAGCCTGAGGTGGATACTGGTGGTTGGACTCAGAGTCAACATAATACCTGCTTGTTGACAGTCTAACTTTTCATCTTATTTTTGGGAATTAAAATCTTTTTCAACTTTAGAGACATTTTCTTTCTTTTGTTGTACAGTAAATGTCAATAGATAAGTGGACGTAATGCCTTATGTTTGAATCGGGAAAACTATGAAAATGTGGTAACATTCAAAATTCCACATTGCAACACTGGTGCCATGTTTCCTTTCTAAGAATGAACATCACAACATTTCTTTATCAAGGCATCTGGTGTAACATCTATCAAGGAACATTATGCTAATAATGTGTTTCCGCATATCAAACAAAAGAATGTTGACATCTAAAGGAAAAAGTCACTTCTGGGCAATAAAACAAACCATCCCAAGTCCATGGAGGCTGAAAGTGGTCTGTTCCTGATGTTGATGAAAATGTAGCCATGCGAGGAGGACACATGGAAGGAAGACGCCTGATGTCCTGGTTCTTTGATGTCTATGCCCTGTTTCCTGTATCTCACTGTCTGGCCTGCCTCCCCCTGCAGGGGTCTGATGTTGGCATGTATAGGTTTCCTGTATGTCACTGTTTGGCCTGCCTCCCCCTGCAGGGGTCTGATGTTGGCATGTATAGGTTTGCTGTATCTCACTGTCTGGCCTGCCTCCCCCTGCAGGGGTCTGATGTTGGCATGTATAGGTTTCCTGTATCTCACTGTCTGGCCTGCCTCCCCCTGCAGGGGTCTGATGTTGGCATGTATAGGTTTCCTGTATCTCACTGTCTGGCCTGCCTCCCCCTGCAGGGGTCTGATGTTGGCATGTATAGGTTTCCTGTATCTCACTGTCTGGCCTGCCTCCCCCTGCAGGGGTCTGATGTTGGCATGTATAGGTTTCCTGTATCTCACTGTCTGGCCTGCCTCCCCCTGCAGGGGTCTGATGTTGGCATGTATAGGTTTCCTGTATGTCACTGTCTGGCCTGCCTCCCCCTGCAGGGGTCTGATGTTGGCATGTATAGGTTTCCTGTATCTCACTGTCTGGCCTGTCTCCCCCTGCAGGGGTTTGATGTTTGCATGTATAGGTTTCCTGTATCTCACTGTCTGGCCTGCCTCCCCCTGCAGGGGTCTGATGTTGGCATGTATAGGTTTCCTGTATCTCACTGTCTGGCCTGTCTCCCCCTGCAGGGGTCTGATGTTGGCATGTATAGGTTTCCTGTATCTCACTGTCTGGCCTGCCTCCCCCTGCAGGGGTCTGATGTTGGCATGTATAGGTTTCCTGTATCTCACTGTCTGGCCTGCCTCCCCCTGCAGGGGTCTGATGTTGGCATGTATAGGTTTCCTGTATCTCACTGTCTGGCCTGCCTCCCCCTGCAGGGGTCTGATGTTGGCATGTATAGGTTTCCTGTATCTCACTGTCTGGCCTGCCTCCCCCTGCAGGGGTCTGGTGTTGGCATGCCTGGGTTTCCTGGCTCAAAAGTTGCAGATGACTACTACTTGGAACTTGGAACCTGTTCTTCGGAACCCGCCATTCACTGGGTTCTGTGTAAGGTTATCATTACATTCTATATTGTGAGAGACAACAGCCGTGAAGAGAATTAGGTGTGCTAAGAGGTACAGATAAAAACCTAATCAAATGTTATTTGTCACATGCTTGGTAAACAACAGGTGTAGACTAACAGTGAAATGCTGACTTACAGGTCAGTTTCCAACAATGCAGAGTTAAAGATAAAAAATGTTATAAAAATACAGACTATAGTTTGATATGTTTGTCATAAATATTCTTAACTTTACTGAAAGCAATAAAAGCACTTCACTTCCATGTGTCACTGTAAATATGGGGAAAATACTGTATTACAATATTACTAATCAATTCATTAGAAGGTAAAGATTTAGCTGCAGTGTGTCTCTCTGTGTCACAGAGATTACAATGTTGTAAATGTTTGTACATTTTGCATTGCAGATAATAAAGGACCTCAAACAAAAGAACAGTTAAATAATACCATGGTTTAGAATGTCTTCACAGGACAGAATGTCAAGGGAAATCTTTGTTTTATTATCAATAACTAAATTATCTTTACCACACATGATTGTAGCAAGAGTGCATGAGCTGTATGCAGTATGTATAGCACGTGTCAATCTCATTCCACGGAGGGCCGAGTGTCTGCAGGTTTTTGCTCTTCCCTTGTACTTGATTGATGAATTAAGGTGACTAATTATTAAACAATTCCCCTCACCTGGTTATCTAGGTCTTAATTTAAATGAAAAACCGGTACTAGGCCCTCCATGGAATGGGATTGACACCCCTGATGTATACCATACAACAGTACAACAGTATATTTCACCACTGCATTCCACAGCCATGTCTCTATATGCAAACAGCTGGAGGGGGACTCGAACCAGAGGAAGACAAGGCTGTCAGCCATGGGCGTCACCCCAGCACCCTAGTGAACACAGTCATATAGAGATACAAAGCGGGAACATTAGACTAGTTCAAACTAGTTAACTGTGGTTGTGAGATGTGGTGTGAACATCAATGGCTTATGTGTTACAGAAAACACACACTATACTGTTGACTTTGTTATGGTGTCACAATCTACTTTCAAAACAAGCATATCCCATCCATATATAGTCAGACTACTGACAACAGAACAGAGGGGAAATTTCCATTAAATGAGAAAGAGAGTTTATATTGTATGTTTTCAAATAGATGCTTATTAAGTAATAATGTACATTGTGGCATTGCAGATTTTTTGTTTACATTATGGAGCATTTGTGTTTAATGTACTCAATAATAAAATATATAAATGCTATCTAAAATTAACTTTATTTCAGTTTGTTATGAGCACAAGAAAATCGAGTAGTTCTAATTGTATTTTCATTTGGATTTAGTCTGCTCAGGAACTTTTCAGACAGGCCTATTTGGGGGAATAGAATTGTCAATCCAAGTTCATTTTAATTTGATGGGGAATTGCATCTCAGTGTTTGATGCGTCACTACTGACACCCTGGTTTGAATCCAGGCTGTACAAATGCATGACATGTTACGAATTCTCATTTTCTGTTAGCTAGGTGTCTAATGTTAGCTAGTCGTTAGGGAAAAGTATACAGGGGGTTGGTGGCACCTTGATTAGGTAGGACGGGCTTGTGGTAATGGCTGGAGAGGAATGGCAAATATATTTTTAAAAAACATGGTTTCTGTGTGGTTGATCCAATTCCATTCGCTCCTTCCCAGCCAACATTATTAGCCGGTTAGGAGTTAGGTTATTAAGGTTAGGTTTAGCTAACATGCTAAGTAGTTGAATAGTAGCAAAGTTGCTAATTATCTAAAATGCTGAAGTTGTCTGTGATCAGATTTGAACACACAACCTTTGGGTTACTAGACTTTCACATTATACGCTCACCCATCCACCCTGACTAACCACCCTACTTTCGTTTTCCCCTTAAGTAACCTTCTGTCTTATGTAACCATACCAAATACAAAACGTAACATACACTGATTTGACGGGCCCGGATTACTATGTTACGTCTCATCTATGAGACCAGGTTGCCTTATAAAAAGTGAGACTACGTGCTCTATGACCAAGGAACAAAGAGTTAACGCTTTACAATAGGGGGGGAAGTTGGACAAAGTTCCTGTCTAACATATTCCCTGAATTCTATAGAGACTACCATCGGGGGAAATACACACGTTAATACATATTTCAGATTGTGTAAATAGCAGGATTACATTCTGGATATTGGGGTAGCAATATCATAATTTTGAAGACACCTGCGATACATCAGGTATTCGATTGGGAGGGAAGTCATTGGGCGTTCACCGCTGGAAAGAATAAGGTAAGGCCGTCTCAAATTGCAAATCACCTTGACAGTTTGAGCAGTGTTCAGACTGACTATTATATTATCTGTGAAGTATTAGGCCGTGTTATCTGATAACACAAAATTGCAGTTCTTATGGCAAGATGTCAAGAGTTACAAGTGATCTAATGCCACAGAGTTTGTAACATGATTTCAGTTCCTCCCCACTACAAACACCTTCGCTCAAATGGCTGGCAGCGATACATTGTTTTGCGATTCTGGAGGAAGAATTGTAGTCAAATTGATACATTAAGTTGGTAGTAGTCTGATTTAATCATGATGTAATACAGTTAATTAGTCTGTGAAATCGTGTAAATGCCCCTTAGAAGCTAGCCCTTAATGAGTCTGTTAGATTACATTTTTCATAAAGTAAGGGTCATTGGAAAAGGCGTCTTCTGTAAGGGGGTGTTTTGTAAGGAAGCGCGACGCTCGGTCTGAACATTAACACGCATTGTTTAAGGTATGGTTCTGGAAGCATACGGACCTTGTTTTTCATATAATCGAGAAATATATATATTTTTAAAGTTAAATTGATAAACACTTTTCTTATAGGGATAGGGTTTCCACGAGGCCATATGTCCATGTTACAGCGCTCGTTTAAAGAAATCGGATGGAAGATGGTGGACTAGCTGTGCTAATTAGCTATCGGCATCTCCGAACACGTGTGTAAACGGAAGACCGAGACTCCACAAAGGTGTCACTGAAAAATACTGTCTGCTGCAACTGTGTTAAAAATGGCTTAAACCATGTACAGTAAGTGTGTGTGTGTTTTGCATTTGTTAAATTATTTCGATGTGGTATGGAAGTAGAGGGATTTATGTTTCAAGAACTGTACCACAATTGAGAATCAATTCATGTTGAGATGGAGTATTTGGCTGTTTTGTCTTCCAGAGCCAATTCACCCTTTAAACAGAACTTGCAAGGTCCTTGGACTAAGCAGTAACATTAGGCGTGGACTCAAGGTGTCGAAAGCTGGACAATGTTGACTCCAATGCTTCCCAAGGTTGTGTCAAGTTTGCTTGATGTCCTTTGGATGGTGGACCATACTTGACACACACAGTGAACTGTTGACCATCAAACCCAGCAGTGTTGCAGTTCTTGAGACAAACCGGTGCGCCTGGCACCTACTACCATAACCTGTTTTAAAAGGGCTTTAAAAAAAATCTGCTTGATTTGAAAATGGTTGTCTAGCGATGATCAACAACCAATTTGATAGAGCTTGAAGAATTTAGAAAGTATAAATGGGCAAATAATGTACAATCCAGGTGTGTAAAGCTCTTAGAGACTTACCCAGAAAGACTCACAGCTGTAATCAATGCCAAAGGGGATTCTAACTAACTTGACTCGGGCATGTGAGTACTTATGTAAATGAGATATTTATGTATTTCATTTTCAATAGTCTATCAAATTGGTTGTTGATTACTGCTAGACAACCATTTTTGAGTCTTGCCATTGGTTTTCAAGCAGATTTAACTCACCACATAGGAACATTCACTGTCTTGGTAAGCAACTCCAGTGTAGATTTGGCCTTGTGTTTGAGGTCATTGTCCTGTTTGAAGGTGAAATAATCTCCCAATGTCTGGTAGAAAGCAGACAACCAGGTTTTCCTCTAGGATCTTGCCTGTGCTTAGTTTTTTATCCTGAAAAACTTCCAAGACCTTAACGATTATAAACATACCCATAACATGATGCAGCCACTGCTATGCTTGAAAATATGAAGTGGTACTCGGTAATGTGTTTTATTGGATTTGCCTCAAACATACGTTTCTATTCAGGACAAAAAGTGAATTGCTTAGAGAAATGTTTTACAGTATTACTGTAAGGTCGCCTAGAGGTTAGAGCATTGGGCCAGTAACCGAAAAGGTGCTAGATCAAATCCCCGAGCTGACAAGGTACAAATCTGTCGTTCTGCCCCTGAACAAGGCAGTTAACCCACTGTTCCTAGGCCGTCATTGTAAATAAGAATTAGTTCTTAACTGACTTGCCTAGTTAAATAAAGTTAAAATAAAATAAAAAGTGCCTTGTTGCAAACAGGATGCATGTTTTGGAATATTTGTATTTCCTTTTCACTCTGTCAATTAGTATAGTATTGCGGAGTAACTACAATGTTGATCCATCCTCAGTTTTCTCCTATCACAGCCATTAATCTCTGTAACTGTTCTAAAGTTACCATTGGCCTCATGGTGAAATCCCTGAGCGGTTTCCATCCTCTCCGGCAACTGAGTTAGGAAGGACGCCTGTATCTTTGTCGCGACTGGATGTATTGATACACCATCCAAAGTAATTAATAACTTCACTGTGCTCAAAGGGATATTCAATGCCAGCTTTTTTTTTTTTTACCCATCCACTAATAGGTGCCCTTCTTTACGAGGCATTGGAAATCCTCCCTGGTCTTTGTGGTTGAATCTGTGTTTGAAATGCACTTCTCGTCTGAGGGATAATTATATGTGTGGGGTACAGAGAAGATGTAGTCATTCAAAAATCATGTCAAACACTATTATTGCACAAAGTGAGTCCATGCAACTTATTATGTGACTTGTTAGGCACATTTTTACTCCTGAACTTAGTTAGGCTTGCCGTAACAAAGGGGTTGGATACTTATTGATTCAAGACATTTCAGTTTAATTTATTAACTATTTTTTTATATATAAAAATTGAAATGTCATCATTCCCCTTTGACATTATGGAGTATTGTGTGTGTGTGTGTGTGTGTGTAGGCCAGTGACAACATCTCAATGTAATCCATTTTAAATTCCGGCAGTAACACAACAAAATCTGGAAAAAGTCAGTGTGAATAGTTTCTGAAGGCACTGTAGGCTATATGCCTATTTTTGTTGAAGAACCAGGGCTTCAAAAAACAATTACTCAACCAAATGGTTAATTGTTTTGTTTGTGCAATGTTTCCTGTCCTTTTCTTCTATTTCTCTCTTTCTGTCATTCTGTGTGGTCATAACAGAGGTCATTTATCATCTGTCACCTCTGGAATCAGCTTAGTCTGGATTCCCATGGGACTGTGACACGTGCCAAGAAGTCAGATGACTTAAAACATGTAAACCCTGTTACCATTTACACAATAGGAAACATCAATTACCTCAACATGTAAAGTATTTTTTGTGTACATTGACCAGAATACTGTTTTCCAATGAGTTTGAACTATGTAGGTGTGGGATTTGAGTCTCTGTCTAGCTGTAGCCTCTAAAACATGTTCACTCTATGGTCCCATTTCCATTGTAGTTGGGTGTTATTCTGATTGGTTAAAACTCCATTTCAGCCTCTGTCTATTCCACAAGATACCACTGGCTAAATCTATGATGTTAAAATGCCTATTTACCCTGTTCCATCTGACTGTGCAATCCACTGTCTCATCAGCCCAGCCAGGCAGTTTATAAACTTGATTTCCACAATAGAAATTCTCACATTTCTTTTAGACTAAGATTTAGTTTTCAACAGCTTAGATTCGTATAAACCTTGCCGTCTGTCTCTCCGACATTTGCAACATTGTTTCAATATTCAAATTTGATCACCAGCTATCCAATAGTAATGAATGTGTCGGGAAGAGACAGACCGGTAGGCAGCTTTTCTCAGCCAGTCAAATCATGAATCAGCATCGTTCGTACATACATACATACAGTTGAAGTTGGAAGTTTACATACACTATAGCCAAATACATTTAAACTCAGTTTTTCACAATTCCTGACATTTAATCCTAGTAAAAATTCCCTGTCTTAGGTCAGTTAGGATCACCACTTTATTTTAAGAACATGAAGTGACAGAATAATCGTAGAGAGAATGTTTTATTTCTTTCATCACATTCCCAGTGGGTCAGAATTTTACATGCACTCAATTACTATTTGGTAGAATTGCCTTTAAATTATTTAACTTGGATCAAACGTTTCGGGTACCAAAGTACACCTCTAGGAGACAGAACGCATCTCCTTCCTGATCGGTATGATTTTGAAATTGCTCCCAAGAAAGAACCAGACTTGTGGAGGTCTACAATTTTTTTTTCTGAGGTCTTGGCTGATTTCTTTAGATTTTTCTATGATGTCAAATAAAGAGGCACTGAGTTTGAAGGGAGGCCTTGAAATACATCCACAGATACACTTCCAATTGACTCAAATTATGTCAATTAGATTATCAGAAGCTTCTAAAGCCATGACATCATGTTCTGGAATTTTTTTAAACTTATTGGTGACAAGGGGGCAGTATTGAGTAGTTTGGATGAAATAAGGTGCCCAGAGTAAACTGCCTGCTACTCTGTCCCAGATGCTAATGTAACGGATGTGAAACGCTAGCTTAGTTAGCGGTGGTTCGCGCTAAATAGTGTTTCAATCGGTGACGTCACTTGCTCTGAGACCTTGAAGTAGTGGTTCCCCTTGCTCTGCAAGGGCCGCGGCTTTGTGGAGCGATGGGTAACGATGCTTCGTGGGTGTCAGTTGTTGATGTGTGCAGAGGGTCCCTGGTTCACGCCCGGGTATGGGCGAGGGGACGGTCTAAAGTTATACTGTTACACTAATATATGCATATCATTAGTAGTATTGGATAGAAAACACTCTGAAGTTTCTAAAACTGTTTGAATGATGTCTGTGAGTATAACAGAACTCATATGGCAGGTGAAAACCTGAGACAAATCCAACCAGGAAGTGGGAAATCTGAGGTTGGTAGTTTAATTTAAGTGATTGCCTATCCAATATGCTGTGTCTATGGGGCCAGATTGCACTTCCCAAGGCTTCCAGCAGATGTCAACAGTCTTTAGAAAGTTGTTTGAGGCTTCTGTTGTGGAAGGTGGTCGAATAAGAGTGGACTAGGCTGTGGCCAATCAGTTGTTTACTGCGCGGGCGCGCTGTGCCTTCTTTTTCCTCTGTAATGAATACTCTATTGTCCGTTTGGAATATTATTGAAAATGTATTATGAAAAGACCCTAAGGATTGATTGTATACATCGTTTGACATGTTTCTACAAACTGTAATGGAACTCTTGACCTCCCAGACCTTTCGTCTGGATTTTGTGCTCGCGCATTGTGCCTTTGGAATAGTGAACTAAACGTGCGAACAAAACGGAGGTATTTGGACATAAATATGGACGTAATCGAACAAAACAAACATTTCTTGTGGGAGTCCTGGAAGTTAGTTCCGACGAAGATCAGCAAAGGTAAGTGAAGATTTATAATGCTACTTGTGACTTTTGTTGACTCCACAATTTGGCGGGTAACTGTATGGCTCGCTTTTGTGGCTGAACGCTGTTCACAGATTATTGTGCTTTTGCCATAAAGCTTTTTTGAAATCTGACACAGCGGTTGCATTAAGAACAAGTTTATCTTTAATTCTATGTAAAACATGTATTTTTCATCAAAGTTTATGATGAGTATTTCTGTTATTTGATGTGGCTCTCTGCAATTTCTCCGGATGTTTTGGAGGCATTTCTGAACATGGTGCCAATGTAAACTGAGGTTTTTGGATATAAATATGAACTTGATCGATCAAAAGATACATGTATTGTGTAACATTGAGTCCTGGGAGTGTCATCTGATGAAGATCGTCAAAGGTTAGTGATTAATTGTATCTATATTTCTGTTTTTTGTGACACCTCTCTTTGGTTGGAAAATGTCTGAATGCTTTCTGTGACTAGTTACTGACCTAACATAATGATATGTTCTGCTTTTGCCGAAAAGCCTTTTTGAAATTGGAAACTGTGGTTGGATTAACAAGACGTGCATCTTTTAAAATGGTGTACAATACTTGTATGGTTGAGGAATTTTAATTGAGATTTCTGTTGTTTTGAATTTGGCGCCCTGCAATTTCACTGGCTGTTGGCGAGGTGGGACGCTAGCGTCCCGAACAATCCCAGAGAGGTTAAGGCAAGAAACAGAGCATGCTTTTTTAAATTTATTTTTTTAGACACATTTTTCAACCTCATGTAGTATAGCCCATAGGCCTGGATTTTTTTAGGGGGCATTACGGCCACACAAAGGGGATGCAGCCGGGAAATTCGAGGCATTATCAAGTTCTTGTCGAATTTTGAATGAGAGACTGAAGTGTGTACGGCCTGTGCAAAAACAAAGCAGAGCTTATGCCTTTTTTATGCAACATTTTAAAATCATCATTAGTCGCATCATGCAGCCTTAGAATGTATTAAAATCAAAACGTATGTAGCCCAACATCACAACTACAGTTCCATAAATAACTCTAAGCATATATTGTAAGAGTACCTGTTTCTTTGTTAAACGCTCAGCGCAGAATAGCCGCATGGGTGCACTCCTTCAAATCGTTTGGAGAAAATAGCCTTTCTATTTTACTCAGCTATGTTCAGTTGTGTTCTTCATGCTATAAAATAACATTAAATAATGCCACGGAATTCAAAGCAAATCTTGCCTGGTAAATGAACTAGTTTAGCCCACAGCCATATGGCATAACCAGGTCAGGACCTAACATAAGGACAACTCGGAGTATGCTATTCTGTTCTTCTGAAATAGACTACATTTTCTTCATATCATGTTTCTTTAGACCTGTCTAAAATAATAATGGCTTTATTGTGAAGGTGTAGGCTATATTACATAGATTTGTTAGACTTGTTTAAAATGTAGAGGTTCCAAAGGTCTGCATCAGTGGCTTGTAGGAAGCCAGGAGATGCTAAATGTTTTATGTTAATTAACAGTTTATTACCGTGAGACCGGCAGTTATTTGCGTGACAATCACCGGCTGACATTTTCATGACGCCTATTACTATACCCCATTCAAAGGCACTTACATTTTTTGTCTTGCCCACTCACCCTCTGAATGGCACACATACACAATCCATTTCTCAATTTCTCTAGGCTTAAAAATCCTTCTTTAACCTGTCTCCTCTTCTACACTGATTTTGAAGTGCATTTAACAAGTGACATCAATAAGGGATCATAGCTTTGACCTGGTCAGCCTGTCATGGAATGAGCAGGTGTTCTTAATGTTTTGATCATAGCTTTGACCTGGTCAGCCTGTCATGGAATGAGCAGGTGTTCTTAATGTTTTGTGTCCTCTGTGTATATCCTATTGTGTACATATCAGTTGTATTACTATGCATACTACTTTCCTGTTATGACTTTTTATTTGTTTTAATTTTGACTTGATTAGTGTTGAAGGAGCTAGCATGTAAGCATTTCACTGCACCTTTTATACCTGCTGGAAACTGTGTACGTGACTTTTTTTTTTTTTTGCGCCACACGCCAACTTACTGTTTAAGTGCCTTGAAACAGGGGACTCTGGCTTGGCATAATAGAAGATTCTCATTGAGTCTGTTGTTGTACAGAATCTTGCACTATGACTGCACTTTTTTGCAACATCTGTATTTGTTGTAGAGCACCTGACTTTAGTGCAGGGGTTCTTCAACTTTTCCAGCCTGACACCCAAATGAGAGATTCTGTGTTTTCCTGGGACCCAAGCTTAGGAAAATATGCAACTATAAATAAATATTGGTACTTTTCATTGCCCTTATGCCTAAAACAAATGCAGTTTAGACTACAACAATGACATTAAATATCTATTCATGTTTATTTTCCCCCATTTTAAAAACACTCTTACATATCTGTCTAGGTTGGAACTGGTGCTGTTAAAATACAATAAATCATTTTTAATTCTCAACTAGAATAAACTGATTTATCACATCACACAGATGTAGACCAGGAAACAAACACACACACACACAGTCCCAATGAGAGGTGTGTGTGTGGCTGGTTGAAGTTCTCATGTGTATTTGGGCTCTGTTTTTGACAGTGCAACTCTGAGGTGATGCTCAGCCTTGAAATTTAGTTTCTGTACTTGTTTTTTTTTTTTAAGTATGTCAGAGTTGAGAACCCTGACTCACATAGGTTTGTGGTGCCAAACTGGACCAGAACATCTACTGCTTTCTCAGTCAGGCAGAAGACCGCTTCCTGCTGAAGATGAACAACCCAGAACTGTGTGTGTGTTTGCCTCTAACAGCATCTTGCTTCAATCAGTTTATTCCAGTTAAGAATACAACCTTATTACATGTATTTTAACAGCAACAGTTCCAACTAGACTTTCTGAACATTTTTCATCTTCTGTACTGTTCCTAGGATTGCACTATCAGTAGCTAGCTTTGGTGAATGTTATCTATTAGCTGTGTATGAGAGTTAGTACTTTCTTATTTCTGCTTACTACCTGTTTATAAAATGACAACAATGCCTTGCTAGCTGACTTTTCCACTGTCAGAAGCACTGTTTCCTGAAGCATTCTGCCCTGTTCTGAAAGAACTCTCTGGGTTTACCACCATGCTGTGGATGTTGGGTCAGGACATCTCGTTTTATTCATTTGTTCGTTTTGAGAGACTCAACTATGCACTTCCCCGCACTAAACACATTGTGTGCGCTCCTCGTTATAAAATGTGTATGAAAGAGGGAGAAACTCATCGCTGTATATGTGTTTCATGACAATTGAGTTCAGTCAGACCTTGTGGCTAGCATGAGTCCATGTGATAACAGCGGTGAGTGATGGCGAGTGGGAATGACGAGTGGCAGGCAGCGCATCATCGGCTGCGTTGTGTGTGTCGCGGTGTGATCTTCACGAAAACTGTAGAAAAAATATCTGGTGAACCGCGAAGCACACAGGCATCTACCTCTCTCGCGACGCAACTTCCTAACTGAGCAGAGACCGCTGCTAAAGCAGAGAGCGCAGATGCACTTGGCCAAATCACTTCCAGTAATTAATGATTAGTAATTAAATAATTCTACATTTACTCTTGACACATCGCAACCCACCATTAACAGGTCCGTGTGTCACGACCCATACTTTAACGGCTGCTTTAATGTAATGTGATTGCTTGTCACCTTGAAAGCTCACCAAGCACATTGTTGCTATAGGAGGCTTTTTCATACATTCATGCTTCTGATATTGTCACTGTACCATAACGTTCATGCCAATACTTTTCCGTGATAGGTGCAGTGCATGCCTTCAACTGCCATCCTTCACATTAAGGTGTAAGGTTTTGTTGGATAGTGTCTTCAGTGCATATTTAGACCTGCACTGTAAAGCTGTTCACACTTTTCACCAAGGTCTTCTATTTCCACCTGAAGCATCTCTTCTAGTGATCCAACAAGTCAAACCATTTAATATATTGGCTGACAGGTACATCTGAATGGCATGCATGTATTTTTAGACAGTTATGCATTCAAAGACATATATTATAATGTTGAATACACTTATCACCAAACATTGCATGTCAGGAATATTTATTTTATTTAACCTTTATTTAACTAGGCAAGTCAGTTAAGAACAAAGTCTTATTTACAATGGCGGCCAAACCCGGACGACGTTGGGCTAATTGTGCGCCGCCCTATGGGACTCGGTTGTGATAGACTGGAATCGAACCAGGGTCTGTAGTGACGCCTCTAGCACTGAGATGCAGTGCCTTAGACCGCTGCTCGACTCAGGAGCCCAAAATATATGCTTCATGAGAAATTTATGCACACTTCATAGGCTGTAGGTTACACACTTAAAGTGGTATTACATGTATAGGTTACACACTTAGGCCAAAGTGGTATTACATGTATAGGTTACACACTTAGGCCAAAGTGGTATTATATGCAGACTCCCAGTACAAGTTGTTGTCTTGATTAGAGATCCATCTGAGTTTTTGTTTAGGGGCCCTTTGCTGCATTAGGAGCTAAAAGGAATAAGTACTGTCAGTGTTTGCTGAATCCACGTTAAGTGACTCATAGCATGATATGGAGGTATCACTATGAGACAGTCATTTTGTGAATATCTACCATTTACAATGTGAAATGCTCTAGTTGTAAACTGAAAAGAAACAAATGGAAGTGCCAGCAGTTTAGAATCTTCTGTTGGTTATACTATAGTAATACAACCTCAACACAGCCTGAGCAAAGTGTAGTGTTGTTTTAGCATGATTTAGGAGGGCTAGACCCACAAAGAAATGTTCAGGACATTGTTTGGGTAATATATTGTCACTCGAAATACCAACACATTCACACAGTGAAGTATTTAAAGACAGGACAATGATAAATTACCATGAAAGAGCCTATATTACGTTGCCATGCACACTACCTCCAACAATACATTTGGATGGATTTCAAATCACAGGGCTAGCCTTTAATTTGGACTTTGTAGTTTTGAAAATTTCTTCGAACTTCACTATTATAGTATTGTAGGCCTACATTATTTCCTGGTGCTTTTTGCTCAATGATTGGCTCATTCACATGATTAATTCAGTTCTCTTTAATTGACACTATTCCAGCGGCTCTTTATCATGTAAAATATATTTGTGAATAACTAAAACGCAGGTAGGTTAATGTGACCCTCCATGAACTTCTCTGGCTTTGGCCCCCTTCCTAGGCACATTATGTCTATTCCAGGAAGTTGTTCTTTGTCATCTGATTTCAGCTAGTCTGAGCCTTTGCCAGTTTTATTGTGCTGCTACATTCCTGCTCCTTAATATGAAAACAACTTTCCTCTCTCCCACATTGCAGATTAGGTCTACGGGGTTCATCCCTTGAGCCTCCTCTCCCCAGTCTGCTGTATCTGATTGTGTGACACTTCTGGTGGGTCCACGTAGGGGGGGGTGATGTGTTCCAGTGGCGGTCCAGACAGCTCCGGCTATGGGGGCAGCCGGTCCGGCTCCTCATATGCTCTGTGTGCCTTGGGGGTGGGGCTCATAGCCCTGGGTATCGTCATGATCGTGTGGACTGTGGTGCCCGGGGATGCTCCCCAGACAACCAAGGCTCCGGGCAACTTCAGTGTTATTGTACCAGTGGACCATGCTGGGGATGGAGAGAAGGACAGGGAAACAGCGAAGACCTCATCAATAGCCTATGTGCTGGTGGGTGCGGGGGTGGCCATGCTGCTGCTGTCCATCTACCTGGGGGTGAGGAACAAGAGGAGGGGGAGCCAAAGAGGACAGGAGACACAGGTCCCCTTTGTGGACCATGTGGCTGGGGAGGCAAGAGAGATGTGAGTGCTTTAAACAATTAAGATAATCACTAACAGTAACTTATTTTAATCATCCAAGAAGGGATTCAGAGGCTTTGTTTTCACTATTAACCCAGATAACTTCTAGGATGATGCCTGCAACATGCCTCCCTTTTGATTGATAATGTTAAAGCACCAGTCTATCTCCACTGAGTGTACAAAACATTAAGAACACCTACCTAATATTGAGTTGTCTTGCCTACTCACCCTCCGAATGGCACACATACACAATCCATGTCTCAAGGCTTTAAAATCCTTATTTAACCTGTCTCCTCCCCTTCCTCTACACTGATTGAAGTGGATTTAACAAGTGACATCAATAAGGGATTATAGCTTTCACCTGGATTCACCTGGTCAGTCTATGTCATGGAAAGAGCAGGTGTCCTTAATGTTTTGTCCTCTCAAAACTAGCACCAAATTTCATACCAGTACATACCACAAAGTAATTAAGGGATAAAAGTCCATTAGAGGAAAAAATAAACATTGAACGCTGTGCACTTATTACCACTACTGGCCGGTGTGGCTACAACTTCCTGCATTACAAATGGCTCTCATTCGTGAGGTTTACAAAAATAGCAGAGACGTATCATTACAAAAGCTCTTATTGTTCTGGCAAGGGATGTTTTTGTGATTCTGATCAGTTAAGGAGCAGTACTTAGCTTTTCTAGTATCCTTAAAAAAAACATGAAATGTAAATGATTGCTAAAATGTTATTTTAAACCGCTGTCCCTGTACATTCTTTTGTAGTGCAGGGGAGCCAGCACCAGCCTACGATGTGCCCAGCTATGAGGAGGCGGTCACCAGTGGCCAGTACCCCATACGCCAGAGCAACTTACGCCACAGCACCTCCCAGCTGCCTTCATACGAAGACCTCATCAGTGCTGTGGAAAACGAGGGGGAGGGACCAAGAGCAGTTACTTCAGAGGAGGTTCCTCCCACCACTCCGGCCCTGGATCCCCAGCCCGCCCCCGCGACTGCAGCCAACCCCCCAACCCGCAGCAGCAGTCGGGCTAGACGGATACTACGGCCGCTCAGGGTACGCAGAATCAAGTCAGAGAAACTCCATCTGAAGGACTTCCGTTTTAAGGTCCGCAACCCTACTGATGTGAAGGTGACCATTGAACCCATCACGCCACCACCACAGTATGACGACAAGATGCCTGAGTTCTGACAGCGACCTCGGGCTTGGGAGGACTACAAGCATTGTTTTTCAATGTTGAGTAAAACAACACTATTGCTGGATCAGATGGACTAATAATAAATACAATTTTTGGAAAGCAGAACCATTATAACAGATGCTTTGTGAATATAGGCCCTGAACTCACATACCATCTCAGAGTAGGAGTGTTGATCTAGGATCTGTCCATGCAATCTTATTCATTATGAACTGAAAGGCAAAGCTGATCCTAGTTCAGATCTCCCACTCTGAGACACTTTGTGGATACACGGGCCTTGAGTCCAGAGGCCTGGCTGGGAGTCTTCTTCCTTCACACTGAGACCAAGACACTGACATTGTTGCTTTGAATCAAGATGTTTCTCTGCTCTATCTTGTTTATTGAAATCTGCTTAGTGCACATAAAGAAGCCCTGGAATAAATATGCCATTATCTGTTTAGAACACTGTGGCTGTGTTTTGAAGATAATTACCTATCTTGTTCTTATCTTGTGCACAAATACATCTTGACATCCAGAAAATGTCCTTAACCTTTTCAGATGGAATGCATAAAATGGTGTCATAACAGTGCCTTGGTAATTGTATTGTATCAGCAGATGTGCCTTTTAGGAAACGATCCATGTCATCAGTTTGTCCCACACAGTGATTGCTCATGGACTACTGGAAACAAATGCCCTATGAAAATGGTAGTTTCATGTCAGTCTATACAAAGGATGGCACAACTTTTGAGAATGTGTTTTATAGTACTACTATGTAGAGGACATGCTGAAGCCAAGGAATAATTAAATACCTTTATGTTGACATTTTATATTTGGAGAGTATTGGATGTGAATCATGAAAATGGCCACTTTCTATAACTGCAGCAACAATGAAAGGGAATAAGTGTTGCTCGTCAGCTTTACATTCAAGGGAATAGCAGGTAGAATACCCTGGAGTCCAAATAAACTAAGACTTATCTCTGCTAATTTATCTAATTAACTATGCACATTTTTACAGAGTTAAGAGCATTTTGATAAGACTGCTTCAAGATGTCTTTACTTATGTGGACCGTGAATGAATGTACCTTTCTAGTACTGACCCAGTTCACCTAACTACAGCCATGTTTGGGAAGATCATTGGAGAAGCATAATGTTCTTAGAATTAAACCGCAGTTATTTATGAAATACTTTTTTGTCTTCTGACACTAGGAGAAAAAATGGAACTATTGGGCTCCCGAGTGGCGCAGCAGTCTAAGGCACTGCAGTGCTAGAGGCATCACTACAGACCCTGGTTCGATTCCAGGCTGTATCACAACCGGCCGTGATTGGGAGTCCCATAGGTCGGCTCACAATTGGCCCAGTGTCGTCCAGATTAGGGTTTGGCAGGGGTAGGCCGTCATTGTAAATAAGAATTTGTTCTTAACTGACTATCCTAGTTTTAAAAAATTA
Source organism: Oncorhynchus kisutch (assembly GCF_002021735.2). Lineage (NCBI taxonomy): Eukaryota > Metazoa > Chordata > Actinopteri > Salmoniformes > Salmonidae > Oncorhynchus > Oncorhynchus kisutch. The sequence continues at coordinate 16,528,550 of NC_034174.2, read as the reverse complement.
GGGGGGGTGTACTGTATATGTACTTAGTGTAGGTGACCAAATTCAATAGATAACACTGTATGAATGACCTCTGGTCTGTAGAGTTGGTTTGCGTGTATGCGCTTGTTTCTGTATTGACACAAATTTAAATAAGTCATGAAAGGTATTGGGGTAATTGTCTGTTTTTAAAAATGTTAGATATCAATGTATTTATTTTAACGTGCAAATCATTATTTTGGGATTCTTGAGAAATAAAATTGACTGAGTTGTTTGTTGTATGGATTAAAGATGCATCACAATCTCACACTGAACATTAAATATTTCAATCTTGACCTTCTCACATTAATTCATGTTACATGTGTAAACAAACAATATGTTGCCCAGAATGTTCTTTAGCCTACGGTTATATAGTAAGACTGTCTTTTTTTTTTACATTGCCATAAATTCCTATGGCTTCCTATTTTTCCGGCTCTTATTAAATTATATTTTAGCACCCTCTAGTGGTATTTTAATGAACCCACATAAAGTGAACGACTGGGTGCAGGTTTATTCCTGACCATGCCGTCAAACCGGGGAAACAGCCCAGGGAATGGATTCATTACGTCTTGCAACGGAGACCATTTAAAACCCAAACGGAATGTAATAGGCCAGGAACTACGTGCATGTTTATAATAGAAACGATCGTTTTCGTTGCGAAACTTTTTCCGTTTGGAGTAAAAGTTTTCTGTTGCAAAACATCGGTTTAGTGAATACCCCCTGGTTATATATTGTGTAGAGCGTCACCAAGGGAAAAAATCCACAAAATCTTGTCATCAAACTGGGGTGCGTTCAGCAAGACCCAACGTTTTGGAATGTTCAGATAGTAATACGCTATGAGGAACAAACGTGCCTATGCCGTATAATAAAGAATCGACGCGGCTCTATTCGTTGCATATCTGTACCGTTCAACATTTGGTTACTGAACATCGTCCTGGTGTGTACTCATTCTGTCTTCCAACGGTAACTGTTTACCGTTCAAGAACTAAACGGAAGCAAGCAGAACGTAACGGGGAGGGACCTACCTGAATTTGACCATTGAAACGCTAGTTTTTGTTGCAAAAGGTTTTCCAATTGGAGTAAAATGTTTCTGTTGCAAAATAATTGGCGTAATGAACTGGTAACACAAATCTTATCTGAAGTGTTAAGGAATTGTATATTTTCTGCACCAAATAATTCAGCATAGGACGCTAATCATAGCTTCCTAATGATTTCAGGAGTTCACATGAACCTATGGTGAACACTAACTTGTAGTACATGTTTTTCCAAAAGCACAATGAGGTCCTACTTTTCATGGCTATATCTACAAATGATTAATCGAATATTCAACTTATTCTGTTATGTCGTTCTGCCTGTAAAATAGTAGACTATTAAAGACTTTTGACAGCTGACCATAGAAATATTTGGGTAACACTTTATTATAACTTTGACAAATAACCGTTAATAAACTAGGCATTATACATGTTAATAGGCCTACATGTTTACAAATAATGAAATACTTATTAATAGTTGAAGTATTTATAGGCCTTAGCTGATAAGAATTACAATTCATCATAAGTATTGAACATGTATAACCATTTATAAACATTTCTAAGCATTCATAATGGCATATTCATGAAAGTTATTTTAAAGTGTTACCTGCTAGGATTTGCTATAATTGCGGTTGTCTGTAAGCTACTAAAATACACAATTGAAATAATTTAACCTAATGTGACTATTAAACAATTTCATAATAATACTAATATTTTGTGTAGTATTAATTTGGAGATCAGGGTTTGATAACTAAATGTATTTATTTATGTTTAGCATTGCGGGGGGAAAACGTTGTAAGATCATGTTTGGGTTAGGGTCATGTTTGGGCTCGGGGAGACTGGGGCTAAATGGAACACTTTTTTTCCTTTTGCTTATTTATGAAAATACTATTTTAGGGCTCTATTCAATCCGTATGTCAGTGTTACAGCATGTTTGAAACATAAAGGCAATGTTCCTACATTAGCGAGTATGGGAACATTGCTGTGGGATTTGCTTCCATTCAGCCGTAAGAGCATTAGTGAGGTCGGGCACCGATGTTGGGTGATTCTTCCACACCGATCTCAACAAACTATTTCTGTATGAACCTGGCTTTGTGCATGGGGGCATTGTCATGCTGAAACAGACTGTTGCCCCCAAACTGTTGCCACAAAGTTGGAAGCACAGAAACGTATAGAATGTATGCTGTATGTTGGCATTAAGATTTCTCTTCACTGGAACTAAGGGGCCCGAACCATGAAAAACAGCCCCAGACCATTATTCCTCCTCCACCAAACGTTACAGTTGGCACTATGCATTGGGGCAGGTAGCGTTCTCCTGGCATCCACGTTTCCACTTCACAATAACAGCACTTTGAAATTTGATATCATTATGTGAATGTGTCTAACTACCATATAAAATACAATATAATTTTAGGTACACTGCAATACAAATAACCCTGTTTACAACTAACCCCCATTACTAATCTGAGTCTAATCTAAGTCTTGTGAGATGAAAAACCTGAAAAGGCCACTTCTTAATGATCAAATGTATATATATAATTGTAGATACATGGAGAGTGTTCCACAGGTCAATAATCAAAAAAGAGAGCCAGCAAGAAAATGTAATTTAGGCAACAGCAACAAAATATATGTGTCCCCCCTTTGCCCTCAGAACAGCCTCAATTCATTGGGGCGTGGACTCTACATGAAAAACCCAGCAGCATTGCAGTTCTTAACAAAAACCGGTGCGCCTGGCACCTACTACCATTCCTCGTTCAAAGATACTTCCATCTTTTGTCTTGCCCATTCCCTCTCAATTATCTCAAGGCTAAAAAATCCTTCTTTAACCTGTCTCCTCCCCTTCATCTACACTGATTGAAGTGGATTTAACAAGTGACATCAATAAGGGATCATAGCTTTCACCTGGATTCATCTGGTCAGTGTTATGTCATGGAAAGAGCAAGTGCTCTTAATGTTTAGTACACTCAGTGTAGATACCACTGACACCAAGACTGTGGTATCACACATATATTTATGAACACTGCCATGGATACATTCATGCATTATAAAGGCTCCTTGGAACTAGTTTTAATAGTTTCAATTGAGATTAATGTATTCTCCCCATTGAGGTCCGACTCCACCCTTACTTTCCAGTCTACTAGGTTTTTTGTGGCTGCTGTTGCAGCTGCCATGGTATGAGGGGGAGGGACAACTCGTTCAGGGAACAGCCAGCCCGGGGAGTCAGTCACATTCCTGGCCGGGATTCAATGACTGAACCAGACACAAACAAACAGAGAGAGAGGGGGGGGGGGGGGGGGAGAGAGAGAGAGAGAGAGAGAGGGGGGGGGGGGGGGAAGAGAGAGAGGGAGAGAGAGAGGGGAAAGAGAGAGAGGGAGAGAGAGAGAGAGGGAGGGGAGAGAGAGAGAGAGGGAGGGGGAGAGAGAGAGGGAGAGAGAGAGAGAGAGGGAGAGAGAGAGAGAGAGAGAGAGAGAGGGAGGGGAAAGAGAGAGAGGGAGAGAGAGAGGGGAAAGAGAGAGAGAGAGAGAGAGAGAGAGAGAGAACGCCAGACTGCTCAGACTTGGCATGTTTGAGGATCACATCGTGCAGACTAGACATAGACATTGCAACCAGAGACTGCTTTGGAGAGGATAAACATTGTATCGTTTTGACGCTCTTATGTGAGTGGTCCGACGGATTTATCTTATCTGTGGACGGGAGAGTTAAGAGTATTTCAACTCAATAGTGTCTTATCCTCATTTTTTAAACAGATGGGCCGGTGGTGACATTCTCTAGTGACATGGAAATGCTCTTTTGGTGGATTTTGAAGACAACTGATTAAAATAGGTCGCGTACATTTGAACTCACTTCTCTAGTGGCAAAAACATGGAGGCTCCATCAAGCTTTCAGCCTCATCCCGGACTTCAGCAAACTCTGAAGCAGTTTCATTTGAGTTCCAGGAGCTCCCTTGGTGGACCGGCGGCGTTCTCCGCTCGGTGGCACCAGGAAATTCTCTTCAACAAAGATGGAAAAACAGCTGAACTGATGCTGGCCATGCCTCCACTGACACCCCAGGTTTTATCGGGGCCGTTGTTCATTCCATCCGACCGCTCCATCGAAAGGTGCGAAACTGTCCTGGAGCGCGAGACAATTTCTTGTTTCGTGGTCGGCGGCGAGAAACGGCTGTGTCTGCCGCAGATTCTCAACAGTGTCCTGCGGGATTTCTCGCTTCAGCAGATCAACTCGGTGTGCGACGACCTGCATATCTACTGCTCCCGGTGCACTGCGGACCAGCTGGAGATCCTCAAAGTCGTGGGTATCCTGCCCTTCTCTGCCCCATCATGCGGACTGATCACCCAGACGGATGCTGAGCGCCTCTGCAATGCCCTCATTTACTGTGGTGTCTACCCTCCTCACTGCAACAAAGAGCTGTCTGGCTCCCTAGAGTTGGAGAGGACGGAAAAAAGCTTCAAAGTATACCACGAATGTTTTGGTAGGTGTAAGGGGTTATTTGTCCCAGAACTGTATACCAGTCCCAATGCCGCCTGTATCCAGTGCATGGACTGCAGACTCATGTACCCCACTCACAAGTTTGTGGTCCATAGTCACAAAAGACTAGAGAACCGGACAGTTCACTGGGGGTTCGACTCGGCTAACTGGCGGGTCTATGTTCTCCTGGACCCGGACTATACGGGGAAAGAAGAGAAGGCTGTCCTGGATCAGAACCTCAAAGAAATGAAGGGCAAATTTGACTTCGTGAACAAGTTCTCAAACAAATCATGCCGTGTAAGTCTGTTCAAGTTTTTTTTTTTAGTTTGTGTTTAATATATATTTTAACATATTTGATGACATACATTAAGACTTAATTAAGTGATAATGCCTTAGAAGCAACCAGTCAGCATTCAGGATTAGACCCACCCGTTGTATAATTAAGCAATAAGGCTCGAGGTAGGTGTGGTAAATGGCCCATATACCACGGCTAAGGGCTGTTCTTTTGTATGATGCAACGCGGAGTGCTTGGATACAGCCCTTAGCTGTGGTATATTGGCCATATACCACAAACCCTCAAGGTGCCTTATTGCTATTATAAACTGGTAAGCAATGTAATTATCAAAGGAAAGAAAGTGGCACACTCCATGTATAATCTCCAGGCAATTTAAGGAGTATTTACCAATGTTTCGGCATCCAACTTTCTTTATTTTGATAGTTTATAGTTTATTTGCCATTAGTCAGCACCTCCACACAAACTATTATTCTGGGTGTGCACCATCTACCAATGTAATTAGAGCATTAAAATAACTGTTTTGTCATACTGGTGGTATAAGGTCTGATATACCACGGATGTCAGCCAATCAGCATTCAGGGCTTGAACCACCCAGTTTATAATTTGTGATAACCTATTGGTTAATGTGTTGTTATTCATTAATCAATGGTAGTGTTTTGAAATAATAGCCCTATTACACAGTTGCGTGTTAAGAACAACTAAGGATATCTGAATATGATATCTTATTGCATGCTATTTAGCCCACACTATTGAGTCATTCCATCACTGTTACATTTGCAACTGACAATGTACAGTAGGGATGACCAACCTGTATATGATGGCCCCTTCTCCTACCCTGTTCTATTGGTCTCACTCACTCACTCACTCACTCACTCACTCACTCACTCACTCACTCACTCACTCACTCACTCACTCACTCACTCACTCACTCACTCACTCACTCACTCACTCACTCACTCACTCACTCACTCACTCACTCACTCACTCACACACACACACACACACACACACACACACACACACACACACACACACACACACACACACACACACACACACACACACACATGATTTATTTCCAATCTTTTCCTCTCTGCCTTTTTGCAGTGCAGGTACATTGGTTTAAATTCACATTGAAAAGGTTGTTTTAAAATGTTCCTTTGAAAACAAAAGAAGCTCAAACTTTCACACCCTGAGTGGTCCTCCACCCCACTCTCCTTGGATCCCCCATAGGGTAACTCAAGGGCATCTTCATATGACTGTTTTTATTAGTGTCAGAGAAGGGAGGGGGACTGGGGAACCCATTATTGGGCCACAAGGTGGGTTAGGGGATAAGAGTTTAATGAACTATGAGTTATCACAATGTGTGTTAGATCGGGATAGGTTATGTGTATGTGTGTGTGTGTGTGTGTGCGTGTGTGCGTGTGTGCGTGTGTGCGTGCGTGCGAACTTGAGCCCATTGAATGCAGGGTGGTGGAAGGTTTTCAGGGTGAACACTTGCCTGAGGTCTATGGCTGTGCTTCCTGGCTCCACGCGAGGCTCACAGATGTTCAGAGTGGACAAAGGACAGGGAGACATGGTGGCTGTTTCCCTCAGCTCACAACAGCTGTTGAGTGGGACTTAGCTAATGACTGGACACTATGTTTCACTGTGGTGTAACAACTACACTCTGAACAGGAGACAGGCTATCTCTTCAATATTCCTCAGTGACTTTACATTTCATTATCATTCCTACACAGTACATTTTGTATGTATTATTAGAAATGAATGGAGCTCTACCTCCACCAAGAGAGGCTTGGTTGAATATTAGTTCTGAGCGATTAACCAAAATATAGATTCTTTTTCAGTTTTTAACAACTAATTGAATGACGTCAGTTCAAATATTTTAAATAAATTGCATTTTTTTTCTCCAGTGAGCTCAATGCGCATATTGCACAGTTTCTCTAGAGATAAATAACATCCAGCCTGAACTGTGCGATGTAGTAGGGAGTTGTAGTTTCCAACAGGCCAATATTCTACATAGGTTAGCGCATAAAACATGATAATTAACTACAATGACCATAATCCATTATGCATCTACCAGTCTGTGTTTCTTTTAAGCCTGCTATGGAAGAGTCAAGAATGCATAATCGTGTGTCTCAACGTCAACAGTGAAGAAGCGACTGGCTGGCCTCCTAGGCAGATGCTGGCCTCCTAGGCAGAGTTCCTCTGTCCAGTGTCTGTGTTCTTTCGCCCATCTTAATATTCAATTTTTATTGGTCAGTCTGAGATATGTCTTTTTCTTTGCAACTCTGCTTAGAAGGCCAGCATCCCGGAGTCGCCTCTTCACTGTTGACGTTGAGACTGGTGTTTTGCGGGTACTATTTAATGAAGCTGCCAGTTGAGGACTTGCAAGACGTCTGTTTCTCAAACTAGACACTCTAATGTACTTGTCCTCTTGCTCAGTTGTGCACCGGGGCCTCCCACTCCTCTTTCTATTCTGGTTAGAGCCAGTTTGCGCTGTTCTGTGAAGGGAGTAGTACACACCGCTTTACGTTTCTTGGTAATTACTCCCATGGAATAGCCTTCATTTCTCAGAACAGGAATAGACTGACGAGTCTCAGAAGACAGTTCTTTGTGAGCCTGTAATCGAACCCACAAATGCTGATGCTCCAGATACTCAACTAGTCTAAAGAAGGCCAGTTTTATTGCTTCTTTAATTAGAACAACAGTTTTCAGCTGTGCTAACATAATTGAAAAATGTTTTTCTAATGATCAATTAGCCTTTTAAAATGATAAACTTGGATTCGCTAACACAATGTGCCATTAGAACACAGTTGTGATAGTTGCTGATAATGGGCCTCTGTACACCTATGTAGATATTCCAATGAAAAATCAGCCGTTTCCCGCTACTATAGTCATTTACAACATTAACAATATCTACACTCAATTTGATGTTATTTTAATGGACAAAATGTGTTTTTCTTTCAAATGTGTTTTTCTTTCAAAAACAAGGACATTTCTAAGTGACCCCAAACTTTTGAACGGTAGTGTATATTCTCAATTTCTAAAGTGCTTGTAAAACGGCTTCCAATGTCTCTCTTTTGAGACACAGTAACATTGTGCCCTCTACAGTTTTCAAAATCTCACAGTTAATGCACATTTAATAGTACAATTACATAATCTGTGTCATTTCCACATAAGAAATGGACATCCAGAACCTCACAGAGGCTTGGACCTAAAGAAAAAATGTCTGTGTGGCAAAATCTCCACCACCTGTTGCTTACCGCTGCTGTCCTAACTGTAGTCATCATGACATGATATATGGTCAGTGTGTTTCATATTTTCAAAACTGTGAGGTCTCTGCTTCAGGGGGCATAGGGTGGTGTGGGGTTGTGGTGTGTGTCTGCCTGCCTTGGTTCACAGTCAGGAGTGTCCCAGTTAGCAGACAGCCAGGCCTGGTCCTTGGGGAGCTGCACACCAGTGCTCCCATACATCACTCTGACAGGGGAAGCTGCTGAGAGGCAGGACTGACAGGGTCGCTAGCTGCCAGCCCTGGCTCGCTTACCCATAAAAAAAAACAATGTTATCAACCGACCTCAGACCCACACTAATGTCAGGGTGTGTGTTGGGTCAGACCTCATCCAGGATCATGTCTGTCTGTTTGGGCATTCAATTACACTACTGTACACAGAGCTCTGTAACAGTGACTAGGTTCAGTTAAAAATGACCTTTTTGCTATTTTTGAGTATTTTCTTTCAATAAAAAGAGAAAGTATATTGAGATAATAGGTAATTAAATGATAAACATTTCCAAAGTTCTGTAGAACAAGTTGAACAGGGTTTCTACATAGCTAGAGACAGCATTATAGTTGGATATCATTGTTCGAGTACAAAGCTGACAGGGATTTGAGGGTTGATGACACCAGAGGTCAGGGGCGGACTGGGACCAGAAATCGTCCCTGGCATTTTGTAATGGGTGCGTGTTGGTTGCAGGGAAGTCAGGCGCAGGAGAACGAACTTGGTATAAACGGGGTCGTTTAATAAGTGCTCATAAAACTCCAAAAAACAAAATATACAAAAAATAATAAAAGTGGGTACAAAACCCGTCACACACCAACACATGACTTGCACAAACATACAATCAAACAATCTCCTACAAGGACATGAGGGGAAACAGAGGGTTAAATACACAACATGTAATGATGAGATTGGAACCGGGTGTGAAGGAAGACAAGACAAAACCAATAGAAAATGAAAAATGGATCAGTGATGGCTAGAAGGTCGGTGATATCGACCGCCGAACACCGCCCGAACAAGGAGAGGGACCGACTTCGACGGAAGTCGTGACACATTTCTAACACACCGGCCCAACCCCCCCCCTTGATGCCCCCACACTGCGCTAAAAAACCCAGTTAGACAGGCCAACTGGGCTAAAAATGGACCAGCCCATCTGGCATTTGCCCGGAATGCCAGATGGCCAGTACGCCCCTGTCAGAAGTCTGTTGTGTCTGTTTTAAATTGAATCCTGCATTTGGTTATTTAGCCGTTGCCTAATGTAAAGATGGGGATAGATTGGAAGAAAACAGGCTATAGACTCTCATTGAAGAGATGCGGGCCCAGTGGAGCAAGGTCTTAACATGTGTTGTTAAAGAGCTGTGACACCTGACCTCTATCCACAGAGACTGACCCCACTCACCCCCACTCTTTTTACAGCGTCCAATCAGATGTCCTTGTGTCCAGTCCACTGGCCAGATGGCTGTCTGATAAAGGACAGAGAGACACAGCAAATAAATAAATACAAATAACAAATATTATTCCGAACTAGCCGAGCAACCACGCAAATACAAAAACACATAGTACCACAGTATCTATAATACAGGAAACAAGTACACCAGCATACAACACAAACAAATGACCTTATGAAACCCCACAATTCAAATAAATAACCAAATATCAAAGGTATAAAAAATGATATTGATTGATTTCTGAAATATGAATTTCACCTGTTCTTCTATTTAGGGGAAGTACATAAAATATGCTTTTGTGAGGAATGACTAAAATATGTTTCCCTCCCTCATTGTCCAATATTTCTTAGAATAAGCTTAACAAGTAAGAGCAATAACGTCAGTCTTGTGTATGAGTGTAGAGAAGAAGCGGACTCTGGAGACCCATGTAGTCCTTCCTTAATGGAATGGATATTAACCTTGTTCATGTGAGGCCAATTTATGCCATTTCTCATCCCATTGTTCTGTTCATCAAATGAGCCTCAAACCTGGGACCAAACCAGTAAACTGAGTACTGTACTCTGAGGTGGAGAGGGACGGTGTGTGTTTATTGTGCGTGTAGAGCCCTACATCTGTGTGCTTAGGTGTTGCTCTGTGTAACTTATGGCTAGCAAGACAAATCAAATCAAACCTTATTTGTCACATTTGCTGAATACGACATGTGTAGACTTTCCCGAAGGCTGACTTTACGAGCCCTTTCCCGAAGGCTGACTTTACGAGCCCTTTCCCGAAGGCTGACTTTACGAGCCCTTTCCCGAAGGCTGACTTTACGAGCCCTTTCCCGAAGGCTGACTTTACGAGCCCTTTCCCGAAGGCTGACTTTATGAGCCCTTTCCCGAAGGCTGACTTTACGAGCCCTTTCCCGAAGGCTGACTTTACGAGCCCTTTCCCGAAGGCTGACTTTACGAGCCCTTTCCCGAAGGCTGACTTTACGAGCCCTTTCCCGAAGGCTGACTTTACGAGCCCTTTCCCGAAGGCTGACTTTACGAGCCCTTTCCCGAAGGCTGACTTTACGAGCCCTTTCCCGAAGGCTGACTTTACGAGCCCTTTCCCGAAGGCTGACTTTACGAGCCCTTTCCCAACAATGCAGAGTTAAAAAGTACAAAAAGAATCCAAATAAGCAGAGAAAATAGGAAATATTAACACAATAGAATAATGAGGCTAGATACAAGGAGTACAGAGTGAATGTGTAGGGCTACGAGGTAGTTGAGGTCATTCAGGTAATATGCACATGTAGGTAGGGGTAAAAGACAGTGTTGTCTGTATGTGTCTGTGTGTATGTGTATTCATGTGTGTGTGCAGTATGTGCATGTGAGTGGGCATGTATTATGCCTGGATCAGCTGGGCTGGGTGATTCAAATGAGCTCACTCTCGGCTCATTACCGCACCTATCTGTCTGCTATAACCTTTGGGAAGCCCTGAGAGCACACATGGTTCATCCCCCCTGCCCCTGGCCCGGCCCTCAGTCACCCCTGTCTGACCAGCACTGACCCAACACACACTTCCTCACTGACCAGCACCTACCCTAAACGGACCAGCCAAGCCAAACTCAGTCCCGGCATCTCCAACCTCTGCCTCCAGTTCAACCTAAACCATAGCCTAGTCCCTAAGCAAACACATATTTCAGTGGATAATGCATCCAGCCCAGAGTGTTGTTGGTAGGATTCTATATAAGGAGCTCTGAGACTGTTCAATTGCCTCGTCTGTAAACCCTTTTCGAAACATGGATAACTAGAGAAGTGCATCATCTCGTATTATATGTGATTGAAGGAGAGTGAGAGGCATTGTGTCAGAAAGAGGGGTGTGAGGAGCTCACAGAGGAGCTCACTGGGGTCTCGCCCTCCATTCTCCAAAGGCTGACCCCCTGTTAAAAGGACGTCAGCTGGAGCTCTGTCATGGGTGATGTGTGGTAAAGACCAGCCACCTCCTTTGTTCCAGAGCCCTGCCTTTCAGTGGCTGTTAAGTGCAGCCATTCCTTTTTGTTAATGTCTTGTTTCTTTGGGTGGTGCGTGGGTAAAATGTCTCTAACTCACAGCCTCTCCCAGGGTGGGAAACCTATGACTGAGCACTTTGCTGTGTCTGTCTGTATCAATGGCATCCTGTTCCATGTAGGGCAGCCAGTCGCCACTGACTGGTCACTGTCTGTCTGCTTCAAAAGCATGCACACTAACCTGAAAGTACAGCTTCAAGTAGACCTCAAACCATTATTCATAACCTATGACAAATAGATGGTACAGGGTTTGTTGATGTGGTGTACATTCTTTAAAGGTGGTGTTTAACAGTAGACAGTCAGAGAAGGAGATTAGTGAGGAGGAGGAAGTGGAGAGGAGGAGGAGATTAGTGAGGAGGAGGAGGTGGAGAGGAGGAGGAGATTAGTGAGGAGAAGGAGGTGGAGAGGAGGAGATAAGTGAGGAGAAGGAGGTGGAGAGGAGGAGATTAGTGAGGAGAAGGAGGTGGAGAGGAGGAGATTATTGAGAAGAAGGAGGTGGAGAGTAGGAGGAGATTAGTGAAGAGAAGGAGGTGGAGAGGAGGAGATTAGTGAGGAGAAGGAGGTGGAGAGTAGGAGATTATAGGTGGAAAGGAGGAGGAGATTAGTGAGGAGAGGATGTGGAGAGGAGGAGGAGATCTGTGGCTGTGACTGTAGTCTTGCTGAGAACAGATGCCTGGATGGGGTTTGGTGTTATTTTATGATCATCAGTTCATCTGCGATAGCCTCGTGATTATGAGATACATGATTAAGACTCTGCTCCATCTGTGTGGATAGCGAACATCCTGGAGCCTGCACCTGCTGCTGGGAGGATAGGAGGACTAAACTGCTGCTGGGGAGGAGGAGGTTTTAATCCTGGAACACTCCTAGAATGCACTGACTCGGTTTGGATGAAAATTAACATCTGGACAGCTCTTTGGGGGTCTGAGTGATGGGTCTGAGTCTAGTGTCTAAGTTTGACCCCTTCAGACAAGGAAACTGTAATGTTCCTCTTCCCTCATGCTAACTTAGTTACTAGTAACTTAGTTACTGCTAACTTAGTTACTACTAACTTAGTTACTGCTAACTTAGTTACTGCTAACTTAGTTACTACTAACTTAGTTACTGCTAACTTAGTTACTGCTAACTTAGTTACTGCTAACTTTGTCTGGAATTTTCATTATTTGATTATTAGAGAACAGGAAATAGAAATATGATGTCTTCCAGACTTGCTTGCTGCAGCAACACACAAGGCTTAGTAATGTTAGGATGATTCTGATGAACGTTTCTTTCTACACTTTTTGAAGCCACAGACAGTATCATTTTTTATTGATTCATTATGTCCATCTTGGTTTGCCTTTGAACTGACCTGCAGTACTAGTCTGTGTTTGATGATCTATCAGACCAGTGCTACAGTAATGTTGCTCCAGCCAGAACAGAACAGAGCAGGTCCTGCTGGTGCCATATGACAAATCGGCATGCTGCTCTCGCCTACGTTCCACCCACCAACCACCCCCAAAACTATCAGGAGGATTAGCTCACGTAGCTAAATCAAAAAGACTGCTCAATGTTCAGACTGCATTTCTTCCAAATGATGGATTTAAATGCTCACGAATCATGCAATCATTTCAGTTGTAGCTGGTGCAAATTGTAGGCTACAGTCACTGAATTGTGAAAGTAGTGAATGTTTTAAGGATTTACTACTTCCTTGCTCTCCAGGATATACATCATTTCTTTTAGGATTAATTGGAACAGATTAACTCTCACTGCAGGTTCAGTTCAGAATTCAAACAACCCAAGACGGAAAGGAAAGCATCTGTTAGCAACCAACATTATTCTGTAATCACTAGGTTAGAAAGTCTGGTTTGCATGAAATATGGTTTTTAACTGAGTGTGTGTCCCAGGCAGCATTCAGAGATCTCTCAAAGTACACACACACACACACACACACACACACACACACACACACACACACACACACACACACACACACACACACACACACACACACACACACACACACACACACACACACACACACACACACACACACACACACACACACACACACACACACACATACACACACACAGACACACACACACAGGCTGGAGTCTCCTCCATACAGTAGGCCTGTGATTGGAGGGCCGATGTGGTTGCTAAGCAGAGCTGCTCTTCCTCTGCTAAATAAGAACTTGGTGCTCTTTCTCTGGCTGGTGGGCTGAGAGGAGTGTGCCAGAGCTGAGCAGCACAACAAACACAGACAGGCAGGCAGGCCTCCCCACACAGACTTACTCACAGCAGAGCAGAGAGACTGTAGATTTCCCTTCTCCACCCTCCTCTACCCTGCACAACAGATACGTCCTCCTCCCTATAGAATACACACCTTGTCCTCCAACTACATCACAGACAGCTGACCTCGTTACACAGCCCTCCAACCACCTCCTCCTCCAACTACACCACATACAGCAGACCTCGTTAAACAGCCCTCCAACTACACCACATATAGCTGACCTCGTTTCACAGCCCTCCAACCACCTCCTCCTCCAACTACACCACATACAGCTGACCTCGTTACACAGCCCTCCAACCACCTCCTCCTCCAACTACACCTCATACAGCTGACCTCGTTACACAGACCTCCAACCACCTCCTCCTCCAACTACACCACATACAGCAGACCTCGTTACACACACCTCCAACCACCTCCTCCTCCAACTACACCACATACAGCAGACCTCGTTACACAGCCCTCCAACTACACCACACACAGCAGACCTCGTTACACAGACCTCCAACCACCTCCTCCTCCAACTACACCACATACAGCAGACCTCGTTACACAGCCCTCCAACCACCTCCTCCTCCAACTACACCACATACAGCTGACCTCATTACACAGCACTCCAACCACCTCCTCCTCCAACTACACCACATACAGCTGACCTCGTTACACAGCCCTCCAACTACACCACACACAACAGACCTCATTACACAGACCTCCAACCACCTCCTCCTCCAACTATACCACACACAGCAGACCTCGTTACACAGACCTCCAAGCACCTCCTCCTCCAACTACACCACATACAGCAGACCTCGTTACACAGACCTCCAACCACCTCCTCCTCCAACTTCACCACATACAGCTGACCTCGTTACACAGACCTCCAACCACCTCCTCCTCCAACTACACCACATACAGCAGACCTCGTTACACACACCTCCAACCACCTCCTCCTCCAACTACACCACATACAGCAAACCTCATTACACAGCCCTCCAACTACACCACACACAGCAGACCTCGTTACACAGACCTCCAACCACCTCCTCCTCCAACTGCACCACATACAGCAGACCTCGTTACACAGCCCTCCAACTACCTCCTCCTCCAACTACACCACATACAGCTGACCTCATTACACAGCCCTCCAACCACCTCCTCCTCCAACTACACCACATACAGCTGACCTCGTTACACAGCCCTCCAACTACACCACACACAGCAGACCTCATTACACAGACCTCCAACCACCTCCTCCTCCAACTATACCACACACAGCAGACCTCGTTACACAGACCTCCAACCACCTCCTCCTCCAACTACACCACATACAGCAGACCTCGTTACACAGACCTCCAACCACCTCCTCCTCCAACTTCACCACATACAGCAGACCTCGTTACACGGACCTCCCACCACCTCCTCCTCCAACTACACCACATACAGCTGACCTCGTTACACAGACCTCCCACCACCTTCTCCTCCAACTACACCACATACAGCAGACCTCATTACATAGACCTCCAACCACCTCCTCCAACTACACCACATACAGCTGACCTCGTTACACAGACCTCCAACCACCTCCTCCTCCAACTACACCACATACAGCTGACCTCGTTACACAGCCCTCCAACTACACCACACACAGCTGACCTCGTTACATAGACCTCCAACCACCTCCTCTAACTACACCACATACAGCTGACCTCGTTACACAGACCTCCGACCACCTTCTCCTCCAACTACACCACATACAGCTGACCTCGTTACACAGACCTCCCACCACCTTCTCCTTCTCCCTACAGCACAGAGCTTCTCCTCCTCCCTACAACTCCTATTTTACACTGCAGAACATAGAAAGCACACCGTTCCTACTGCCCAGAAGGCTGCCATTCATCTGCAGTCATTCTGTCCTGCCTGTTCCTCTGCAAATGAAGAGAGAGGGTGATGATGACTGTGATGTCAGGATGACCAGACAGCCAGGCTCCATCTCTGCTCTGAATGAAGGAGTGGGAGACTAATTTCTCTGCCTTTCTGCTCTGTTATATCCTATCAAGACAGGCTACTCTCTTGTGTATCTACTCTGTTATATCCTACCAAGACAGGCTACTCTCTTGTGTATCTACTCTGTTATATCCTATCAAGACAGGCTACTCTCTTGTGTATCTACTCTGTTATATCCTATCAAGACAGGCTACTCTCTTGTGTATCTACTCTGTTATATCCTATCAAGACAGGCTACTCTCTTGTGTATCTACTCTGTTATATCCTATCAAGACAGGCTACTATGTTGTGTATCTACTCTGTTATATCCTATCAAGACAGGCTACTCTCTTGTGTATCTACTCTGTTATATCCTATCAAGACAGGCTACTATGTTGTGTATCTACTCTGTTATATCCTATCAAGACAGGCTACTCTCTTGTGTATCTACTCTGTTATATCCTATCAAGACAGGCTACTATGTTGTGTATCTACTCTGTTATATCCTATCAAGACAGGCTACTCTCTTGTGTATCTACTCTGTTATATCCTATCAAGACAGGCTACTATGTTGTGTATCTACTCTGTTATATCCTATCAAGACAGGCTACTCTCTTGTGTATCTACTGTTATATCCTATCAAGACAGGCTACTATGTTGTGTTTCTGCTCTGCCTTGAAGGCAGTGCATTTGATATCTCATACTGCGGCTCTCATACTGTGGTGTCTTTGCTCATCCACCCCCTGCAAACTAATAGACAACCAGTCCTATTAACCACATCACCTAATGGCTAGGCTATTTCCCTCTGTGCTAGTTTTGTCTGGTAAAAGCTTTGGGATCCGCAGAGCAGCTATTGTCTATTGGTGACAGACAGGCAGGCAGGGAGGCAGATAGGCAGGAAGGCAGACAGGCATATAGGCAGGCAGGCAGATAGGTAGGCAGACAGACAGATAGGCAGCCAGGCAGACAGGCAGGCAGATAGGCAGGCAAACAGACAGACAGACAGATAGGCAGGCAGACAGACAAATAGGCAGCCAGGCAGATAGGCAGACAGGCAGGCAGACAGGCAGGCAGATAGGCAGGCAGACAGATAGGCAGATAGGCAGGCAGGCAGATAGGCAGGCAGACAGACAGACAGATAGGCAGGCAGACAGACAGATAGGCAGCCAGGCAGATAGGCAGACAGGCAGGCAGATAGGCAGGCAAACAGACAGGCAGACATGCAGGCAGACAGGCAGGCAGATAGGCAGGCTCACATATCAAATTAATTCAGCACAGGTGTCTGTACTCTACTGGTCTGTACTGGGCTGAGTTAGACTTGTTTATTCTGCATTACAGGCCTCTTGGTCTGTCATGGTCACCCCCATTACTGTCTCCTTCTTTACCGCAAAGCATCTGACTAGTCCGTCCTTTCTCTCTCTTTTGTTCTTCCTGTTTCTAACAGGAAGTGCCCTCATTCAAAAGCCTTGATGTGTCGTTGCAGACGTGTCACTCCTGGTTACTCACCAGAGCAGGGCTCTGTCTCTCTCCTTTAATCCCTCCACACACTCCCTCACACCCTTTCTTCCCTCCCTCCATATCTGACATGGCGGCTCTCGCATTTAGAGAGACAGGCGCACCGATTGGGGATGCTATAGGCTCAGAGAGAGAGAGAGAGAGCATCTTCCCTCTGCAGGGGCCTTAGATGATGAGATGGCCTCATTCTGTGGCGCTGCCAGGGTGGGGCCCTTAACTGGAGCTCCCGTCCTCTGTCTGGTCTGCCCAGTGGGGCTGTGTGAGCCGGTGGCGTTGACGGGAGTCTGGCTGGCTTTATTTCCAGCCAGTCAGCGGGACCGCAGACAGACACAGACTGACTCAGCCTGAAATAGAGCTTGGATGGAGACTTGCCCTTTATCCCATAATGGGGAGACTTATAAACCCAGTGTCTTAAGGCAGGCAATTGTACAGTGTTAGGATAGAGGTTTAGCTTTTACATCACCTTAAAAATCTCCAAGCTGCTTTACAGATTATCATCATAAATTGGGTCGTCACCTCCTCTTTTGGCACCAACAGCTTAATCTGCTGCATAGTAAAGAGGCAGAGTATCCAGCTCCTATTGAGGCTGCAGTGACCTGACCTTTCTGGGTGTAATGTGCTCTTTGGCAATGGAGAAGATGAAGCAAGGGCTCCTGAGAGGGAGTAAGTGAATAGGGATTAAGAGATGGATTATCTTTACATTGTGGAACGTTCTGATTTCACTATTGAAAGATTGGGTACATTGTTAATACAGCGATATACAGTTACAGTAGTGACATTGCAGATGAACCCATGACAGACACAACAATAGGTCAGTCTGTATGAATTATTCCAGGGCTATGACAGGGCAATGTTGGCGCTCATCTCCACAAAGACTCCCATCTCTGCAGGTCCATATTTAATTCAGGCCTTTCAGCTGCTCAACTGTACAGGCTGATGGTAGAATGAGCCTTTCCAGAGGGATTAGTCGCCCTCTCAGCAGCCGGCACCCTAATTTCTCTTCCTTTGTTGTGGTGCAGGCTGTACTAAATGGGATAAAGGACCTTGGCTGGACACAGTGGGAAGAAGTGGATTTTGTGTGGCTGGCAGGTGCAGTGGGGTGCAGACGGAGTGACAGTGGGGTTTTGAGTAGTGTGTGTGTGTGTGTGTGTCTGCTTGTGCGCATCTGTATGAGTAAGTGTGTTTCTGTAAGTGTGTGTGTGTGTGTCTTTGTGAGAGTGAGTGTGTGTGTGTCTTTGTGAGAGTGTGTGTGTGAGAGAGAGAGAGAGTGCGTGTGTGTAAGAGAGTGTGTGTGTCTGGGTGTGTATCTGTGAGTAAGTGTCTGCTTGTGCACATCTGTATGAGTAAGTGTGTTTCTGTGAATGTGTGTCTTGCGAGAGTGTGTGAGTGTGTGTGTGTGTGTGAGTGTTTGTGTCTGTGTGAGTGTGAATACACGCGCGCCTCAGCAGGATATGTCTTCCCTGCGGCTGAGTACTGCTGAGATAGACCAGGAACCTCTGGAACTGGACTTGAACCCTCAATCACAGGGCTCCTCAGGGGTTTGCAGTAAATTGTTCAGGCGAATGGTTTTCTCTCTCCTTCCTCCTCTTTTTCTCCTCACATCTGGGGAGCAGTGCTAGCGCCCCTGTCATCTTTTAATGCGCTGAGGTCATTTCCACCCTATCTGTAGAGTGAAAACACGTGATGTACTGGGTTGGGACTTGATGAAGCGGGGCTGGCATGGACCAACATGAACACAGGCACACATTCAGCTTATCAACATTTGCCCAAAACTGCCTTTCTAGCTAAGGCAAGTCTCAAACAGCACAATTAGAGCTTTTCAACGTAAGTTGTCTAAATTATTATGAAAAAGATACCAATATCTTTCATCGAGGGAATGCTTTATTTGGCTTTAGTGCCAATCTAATTATGTTCAAGGTCATTTGCAATATCAGAAAAAATCACCTGATCACCCTGTTGCAGGATAACTTTCCTGCAATGCAGAATATTTTAAACTTGTAGTGTATTTGAGGTCTAAAAAGGTTTGAAGTTTGTAATTTCCACTTTTAATAAATGTCAGACTTGATTTTCCCTTACAAAAAATATACCCCTACAAAAATGTCCTGTTGCTGCAGTATTATCTTCCTGCTGACGTAAACAAGCTCAAATGAAGATCTTACATCTGCACTTTGGGCAGTCAGACGAGAATTGAAGTCTTACTGGAAAACGGATGCATTTACCAACGGATACATCTTTTTTTGGTCCTGTCTTGACCTGTTTTTTTTTCAATTTTTTTTTGTTGCAGTCTTGACCGGCTTTGATTTCAACATCCAAGGACCAAATCTGAACCAATCACAGGCGTCTATATTTGGTTCAGAATCAGAACGATCCAGACCAGCCTTTATTTGGCCCAAACATAGACATCTATAATTGGTTCAGATTTGGTCCAGTGCGGACCGGACCAAATCTGAACCAATCATAGATATCTATGCTTCTTAAGTTTTTACAGCACAGTACAGTACAATACAGTACAGTAGAGCACCACAGAATACAGTACATTACAATACAGTATACAGTACAGTAAAGAAAAGTGTAGTATAGTACAATACATTAGAGCACAGTAAAGTATAGTTTACTGCAAAGGTGGGACCAAGTCACTATTATCTGAGTCACAAGCGAGTCTCAAGTCGAGTCACAAGTAGAACGGGTCGAGTCTTGAGTTAAGTCCAAGTTGTGCATTCTAAGAGCAAGTCGAGTCGAGTCACAAGTTTTTTCAAGTCAAGTAAAATAAATCTATTCATTCAATCGTTGAACTGCAAATCAAGACCTTGGGACTACAAGGTTCTATCTGACATTTTAGTCAGAAATGAGTTAGTCACATATAATAGATCTTTAGCTGGTTCTTCGTAGAGTATGTCTGTGAAGTTAGAGTTTTTAAAAAGTATGTAAAACTAGAATGTTCTATCTGCATAAATCCATTTGAAAGGAAGATACCTAATCAGTTGTACAACCGAAATGTGTACTCTGCATTTAACCCAACCCCTCTGAATCAGAGAGGTGCGGGGAACTGCCATAATGGACAACCACAGCACCCAGGGAGCAGTGGCTTAACTTCCTTGCTCAGGGGAGGAACACAGATTTTTACCTTGTCAGCTCAGGGATTTGATCCAGCAGCCATTCAGTTACTGGCCCACTGCCCTAACCACTAGGCTATCTGAACTTGGAACTTCAAGGTTCTATCTGCAATCCAATCACCGGTGGTAGAAAAAGTACCCAATCGTCATACTTGAGGAAAAGTAAAGATACCTTGATAGAAAATGACTCAAGTAAAAGTGAAAGTCACCCAGGAAAATCATACTTGAGTAAAAGTCTTAAAGTATTTGGTTTTAAATATACTTATCAAGAGTAAATGTAATTGCTAAAATATACTTACTGTAAGTATTTACAAGTAAAAATAAAAGTATAAATCATTTCAAATTACTTAAGCAAACCAGATGGCACAATTTTCTTGTTTTTATTCACACGCCAACCGTCAGACATAATTTATAAATTAAGCATGTGTCTAGTGAGTCTGTCAGATCAGAGGCAGTAGAGATGACCAGGGATGTTCTCTTGATAAGTGTGTGAATTAGTGTCACGATCGTCTAATGAATTAACGGACCAAGGAGCAGCGTACGTAGAGTTGCACATGTTTAATCAAACGAAAAAACAAAAAACAACTAAGAATAAAATATACGTGATGCTCAAGCAGTGTTCACAGGCAACTACACAGGAACAAGATCCCACAAAACACAGTGGGGAAAATGGCTGCCTAAATATGATCCCCAATCAGAGACAACGATAAACAGCTGCCTCTGATTGGGAACCATACCAGGCCAACATAGAAATAAATGCACTAGATCACCAACCCTAGTCACACCCCGACCTAACCAAAATAGAGAATAAAAAGGCTTGCTGTGGTCAGGGCATGACAGTACCCCCCCCCCCCCCCCAAAGGTGCGGACTCCGGCCGCAAAACCTGACTATAGGGGAGGGTCCGGGTGGGCGTCGGTGGCGGCTCCGGTGCAGGGCGAAGTACCCACTCCGCTCGTGGAGTCGCCAGCATCGGTGGTGGCTCTGGTGCGGGACTTTGACCCCGCCCAGCCCACGGGTCCGGCCATGGAGCCGGGTAGGACGCCGTACCCGGACTGGGCATTGGCGCAGAGGAGGGCCCCGACCATGGAGCTGTGTTGTACGCCGCACCCGAACTGGGCACCGGCGCCGAAGTAGGCTCCGGCCATGGAGCTGAGTTGACCGCCGTGCCTGGACTGGGCACCAGCGCAGAGGAAGGCTCCTGCCATGGAGCGGGACTGGACGCCGTGCTCGGACTGGGCATCGGCGCAGAGGAAGGCTCCTGCCCTGGAGCTGGAGGTTCCGGACCGTGGACCGTCGCCGGAGGTTCTGGACCGTGAAACATCGCATGAAGGTCTGGACTGGGGACCGTCGCCTGAAGCTCTGGACTAGGGAGGCGCACTGGAGGCCTGATGCATGTGGCCAGCACAGGTAGCACCGGACGGGTGACACGCACTTCAGGGCGAGTGCGGGGAGCAGGCACAGGACGTACCTGACTGGGAAGGCGCACTTGAGGGAGAGTGCAAGGAGCAGGCACAGGATGTACCGGACTGGGGACACTCACTTCAGGGAGAGTGCGAGGAGCAGGCACAGGACGTACCTGACTGGGAAGGCGCACTTGAGGGAGAGTGCGAGGAGCTGGCACAGGACGTACCGGACTGGGGACACGCTCTTCAGGGAGAGTGCGAGGAGCAGGCATAGAACGTACCGTACTGGGGAGAACTGGTGCGTAGGACCGGCACAAATTGTATCGGAACGGTGACACACACCTCAGGGCGCGTACGTGGAGGAAACACAGGACGTACCGGACTGGGGAGGCGCACTGGAGGCCAGATGCGTGAAACTGGTGCAGATGACACCGGACTGGTGTCACACTCCTCAGCACGCCCGCTCTGCAGCACTCTCATTGCCACCACCTCTCTCTAGAATCATTCGTCGAGTTCCTTCGACTCCCCTACGGTCTCTGGCTCATTCCTCGGCTCCGCTGACCACCCCGTGTCCCTCCCCCCCAAAAATTTGGTCTGTCTTTTGGGCCAACTCTGGCCGTTAACCCCGGCGTCGTCATTTATACATTTACATTTTGGTCATTCAGCAGATGCTCTTATCCAGAGCGACTTCAACCAAGATAGATTATAGTCATAGCAAGAAATGTTTTATTCTGTAACCGTCACAGAAAATGTTATTGTAATTGAGTAGTCTGTTGGTTTATTCTGGAGGTAGGACTACTTTGAACGTCATTGCTGCCCGTTTTAAAGCTTTTGAAAAAGCTGATATAAGTGCATGTGACTGATGGGTGCAATGATAAATATTCTGTTGCAGTCTTCAGTTGCCTCCTCTTTCCTATATGAAGAGGCTTGAAAAGTTATTATTGTGATATAATGCTTACTTCATTGAGAATGGACATGTATGTGCAGTTGAAATTTGGCCATGTAATCAATGACAGAAGAATAATTATTTTCAACATCCGGAAAATACATATTTTCACCTTACATTCAGTAACTAAAATGCACCTGACGTCAATCCACATTTGGAAAAGACGACTAAAAGACGTCTTTTCAACGTCCGTTTGCTTACTGGGTGGGTTTTATTCCGTTGTCTGTGTGAAGAAGAATTGTCATAGACTGACTGCACCAGGCAGCACTAGTTTTTGAGAGCACCATCTTCTACTCTGTATGCATCTGTCTGTCTGTCTGTCTGTCCTCATTCCCTCTGCAGCAGCTTAGCTCACTGCCTTTGTTCTCTCACTTGGCTTGAAACTTGAGAAAATGGAGAGAAGTGCTGAGGCTGCAGTTATATAACTTGGCTTCCCACAACTCAGACAGTACAGGAGAAACACAGCACCACAGCACAGACCCCCACCCCCTTTATACATACACAGCTAAACCCAGAGACATTCCAACCACGCTCGAGCCACATCCACTTATGTTATGTTTCAGTTTTTCACAGCTTTTTAGAGGGTACAGTACTTGAACACTTGTTACCCCGATGCAGTGAAAACAATCAGCACAGTTCTTTGTTTTGAAATTGGCACAATTTTCCTGATTTAAAGCATGTGTATCTATTGACCAAATGCACCCAAACAAACTAGCTATCTGGATGTATTTGTGCTAGTAGTGTGGAAGAGAGGTCCAATATACTACAGATAATCCTGCAGCAACAGAAAATGTGAATTATTACTAGGATTATAATTAATAGACATTTTTGAGGGGGTTGATAAAGTCTGAATTTCAAAGTGTAAATTACAAACTTCAGAACCCTTTTTAAAACTAAAATATCCTACAAGTTTTACATTTCCTGCATTGAAGGAAAGTTCTCTTGCAACTGGGTGATCAAATTCACATCCTACATCTGTAGTTGAGAAACCAACAGGCGTTTTAACAGCAGCCTTGTAGAGTGGCTGGAGTGACAGTAAACTTTTATCACACTAATAGCCTGAAGTCACAGCTAACCCTAATGGCTTAGGCAGCCGTGGCAGGGGTAGGGCCAGGGGTTGCCTGGAGGTCAGGTTGAATTACAGGACATACATACTGGTTTCCAACTAGTAAAACAAATAAAGGAGAGAGAAGGAGGAGCATCTGAGGTGAGGGAGGGGGAAACTGTTGTTATTGGAAGAGCAGATCATCACATCAATTGATTAGCAGTAAAAAGAAGCCTTTGGTTGAACCTACCCTTTTATATAGAGGCATCCGTGCCCTTTAACCTTCTCAGACTACACTAAACTCAACACAGCCACTATACTGGGATGGGAATCAGCTCGTGCGTTTTGTTTCTGGTTCACTTGTTAAGTTTAATCATGTTCAATGCATGATGTTTGACAGGTTTTTTTTATTAACTTGTGATTCAATTTCGTAAAACTTCGACCAAAACTTTACTTTTATCAAAGGAATTGCTTTTAAAACAGTGTTAATAGAGCTGAAATGTGCGCTACAAAATCTCCAGATTGCTCATTTAAATCCCTCTAGCCCAGGTGGATAAGAATGAAGTGTGATTGTTAGAGAGGTGACGGCAACACTGGAACAGAATGTAGTGAAACATGAGCCAGACTGGCTTTTCATCTCTAACCTGAATATAGACCACTGCATTTGTTTTGTTTCTCCGTTTCTCAGGGAGAACTTTAGAGGCTGCCAAGGACTTGTATTCACAACCAAGGCACGCCAGTAAAATCCTTCACATAAAGCTGTACCTGGGTGTAGCCTCTACATCTGGTGGAAAACATGCAGTTTTCTCCTCTGTAAATGTGCCTCTTTCTGCGAGACTAAATGGCGTTGGTTGTTTCAGTGGCAGGATGTTTGTGTGTTTTGTTGGAGCCCTTTTCATAAATGCCAGTTTTTATGTTGCCGAGGTCAACTGGTTTTTACTAGACTGGAGAGGCAAGTCCAGCGGCAAGATGGTCTCCTACCATCTGGCAGCCATAAAATGGGGAGCAGGAGGGTTTTATAGGACGGCAGGGTGAGAGAGACAGAGTGTGGATGGCGGACTCTAGTTGCCCCCAAGCTTCAGAGCATCCTCCATAGTCTGTAGGACAGGTCAGAAGTTCATTGCCTTCTTTTGTCTTCCTTTCCTAAAGTCCTGGTGGAAAGGTGAAGGGAGGTGGTAACTGGTTCAGCAGTCAGTTGAAGGAGTGTAGATGTAAATGAGAAGAGTCGTTTTGTTGTTGCTGTGAATGTTTTAGACAAATGTTGTACCCGAGAGACTTTGTTTTATGAGTGCTGCAGTGCTCAATATTGTACTGTAGCTGTGTATGTTGTTTGTTGTTGTTCTGTTACTATTAGCTTGTTATATCAGGCAGAGAACCATCCCTCAGTCAGTCTCACAGATGGTGCAGAATGATATGGATGCATAAACACTGATGATTCAATGGGTTAGTGTTGTTTGGGTATGTGTCAGCTTCGCAAAGCTCTCTGTACTCCATTGAGTAATGAACAGACAGCTTCGTTTCAATGGCCTCCCGGTCTAGGCATCTTTATCATAGAGGCAATCTAGTAGAAGTCCAGCTGTTGTCTTTACACATCGAACCGAGATTAAATCACAGCATTGTTGCATGTGAAAATGGGTTTGTGAAATTCTCTCATGGAGATTTTCTGAGATGAGGACAGTCCTGAGATTCTCAGTTATGTGTTCCTCCTGGATGTCTCTTTTCCTACTTTAAGAGCCTGAAGTGGAACTGTTTGGCCCGTCTGTAGCTGGATGCTTTGCTTATTGGTTTTCCAGATTGGGGTTATCATTTCAGAGGGCTGGAGTTCTGTGCTGCTGACTCTTCTGTGCTGACTCTTCCATGCTGACTCTTCCATGCTGACTCTTATGTGCTGACTCTTCTGTGCTGACTCTTCTGTGCTGACTCTTCCGTGCTGACTCTTCCGTGCTGACTCTTCCGTGCTGACTCTTCCGTGCTGACTCTTCCGTGCTGACTCTTCCGTTCTGACTCTTCCGTGCTGACTCTTCTGTTCTGACTCTTCTGTGCTGACTCTTCTGTTCTGACTCTTCTGTGCTGACTCTTCTGTGCTGACTCTTCTGTGCTGACTCTTCTGTGCTGACTCTTCCGTGCTGACTCTTCCGTGCTGACTCTTCTGTGCTGCTGACTCTTCCGTGCTGACTCTTCCGTGCTGACTCTTCCGTGCTGACTCTTCCGTTCTGACTCTTCCGTGCTGACTCTTCTGTTCTGACTCTTCTGTGCTGACTCTTCTGTTCTGACTCTTCTGTGCTGACTCTTCTGTGCTGACTCTTCTGTGCTGCTGACTCTTCTGTGCTGCTGACTCTTCTGTTCTGACTCTGGTACTGAATCTTCCTATAGAGACTTCATATTTTGTAACGCTGCAGAGCTTAGATATGTCAACCCCTTACCCCTAACCCCTTACCCCTTAGCCCTAACCCCTTACCCCTAACCCCTTAACCCTTAGCCCTAACCCCTTACCCCTTACCCCTAACCCCTTACCCCTTAGCCCTAACCCCTTACCCCTAACCCCTTACCCCTAACCCCTTACCCCTAACCACTAACCCCTAACCACTAAACCCTAACCACTAACCCCTTACCCCTAACCCCTAACCCCTTAGCCACTCCAAGACATTTGGCTTATATCGAAGCACAGCAAATGCAATTCACATCAGGATGTGGCTCTTTCTGCTATGCTAGGAAAAAGCCCTAAACCCTGTTTATTGTGATGGGTTTTTCTGTATTTCCAGATTTCTGTCTCAATGCAAATTTAGAGAAGTCCTCCGGTCAGTCCTCCTCACGGGAAAGTAAAATATATATATATATAAATTCAACATAGATGCTATTTGAATTAGTTTGGAGGCAGCTTGACCTCTTCCCCTTGTCTGTTGGGTTGAGTATCTAGACAGTTTGCATTATCCAAAGAAGAAAAGGGCTGACAACGTGTTTAGCAGGGCACACCCTTCTGTGTCACTCAACCCCATGAAAGGTTTTATCGTTTCCTCACTGTGGTATACAACCCACAGTGTCACACAGTTTACCCAACACATGTAGTGTTGTGGTTTATATGGTTAGCTTATCAAAAAGGATTTGGTTCGATTTTAACTCATTCGAATCAAAGTTCAACCATACCTATTTGCAGGCATGGGGTGTGTGTTGAATATGTGGGGTGTGTCTGTGTCTCCTGTCTGTACTGCAGTGATGCATTTCCTGGGAGGTCTGTGGTGTGGTGGCCAGACCTTCACCACATCACTTTAGATGCAGAGTGCAACTTTATCTGTTGGATTGATGTAACTGCACTTTATATGAGGCTCATGAGTGGCGCATCGGTCTAAGGCTCAGCATCTCAATGCAAGAGGGGTCACTACAGTTCCTGGTTCAAATCCGGGCTGTATCACACCTGGCTGTGATTTAAAGTCCCATAGGGCAGTGCACTTTTAGCCTTGTGTTGTCTGGGGTAGGCTGTCATTGTAAATAAGAATTTGTTCTTAACTGACTTGTCTAGTTAAATATTATACAAGATACTTTATTCCCGTCCAGCAGTAATGTAACATGTGTTGATTCATTACAGGGCAGAGCTACATCTTATAGCCAACCCCAGGGTGGCAACAGTTGCTTTTTGAGGACATCTGATTTTTTATTGATTTATTTAACCCTTATTTAACTAGGCAAGTCAGTTAAGAACAAATTCTTATTTACAATGGCAGCCTACCAAAAGGCATTCTGCAAAGACGGGGGCTGGGATTAAACATTTTTTAAATTAAATATAGGACAAAACACACATCAGGACTAGAGAGGCAACACAACACTACATGAAGAGAGATCTAAGACAACAACATAGCATGGCAGCAACACATGACAACACAGCATGGTAGAAACACAGCATGACAACAACATGGTAGCAACACAACATGGCAGCAGCACAACATGGTAACAGCACATAACATGGTATAAAGTTTATTGGATTGTCCCTAATAATGATCATAATAATGGCATCAAATACACCTTCATGGCCAAGACTGCTGATTGCACTTGACAAGCCTTCTCCTGCTTTTTAAAGTAAAGCATCAAAGGGTCTCTCACAAGCTGCTGCAGTGAAATAATTATGCCTGATATCCACTGAGAGACTCTTAACATATTTCAGTCTGTTTCTCCCTCACTTTTCATGTCTTGTTGGGATCTCTTGAGTGCCAAGAAAAAGATTTAGAGAAAGGAAAAGAGCCGGTCCTCTAGTGAGAGGCTGGGAATAATGGCCTCTGCTTTGAGTTCGTGGTTACATCCACTGCAGGGATTTAGGGGAGAAAAATGTGGCCTGTGTCTCTTTAAGAGTGCTGGCCTGTCTGCAGAATGCATCAGTCCTGTGGAGCAGACACAGGCCAGGAGGAGGGGGGTGGAAGGAGGAGCGTGGGGCCCAGCGTCGGGAGGGAAAGGAGCAGGAGGGAACAGCCGCAGTCTGGGCCTCCTGCCTCCTGGCTAGACTGTTGAAAGTTATTATTAAGTTCCTGTGACGGGCCTCCCCTCTCTGCTCGCTATGAGAGGGATAGAAACATACAGAGACAGAAAGAGAAATCTGTCAGCTTAACATGCCCTTTCGCAATAACCTTTAATACAACAAATAAAGTAGAATTATGTTTGATTCTATGTTTTGTAAAGTCTTTAAAAGGTGAGTGACCCACACTCCACACAGTAAGTGAACTGCCTCACAGCTGCTCCTACAGCCCCAGCAGCAGCTGAAAATCCAAGCCCAGCATACTACCCAGCCAGCATATTTGGTTCCTTGGAAGTTATGGGAACGTACTTTCATTTTTTTTTACTCATATATAGCTGTTAATTTGAGTCTATTCAAGCAGACCCCATTTTAAAGGAAACAAGCACTCATTAAGATCAGGTGTGGCCAATTAGTGGGTGTTGCCAAGACACCTGAAACATTTAACAAGATCGAGGAAAGAGAGAGTTTTGTTGATGAGAACGGAATGTATACTGAACAAAAATGTAAACGCAACATGCCAGAATTTCATTGATTTTACTGAGTTACAGTTCATATGAGGAAATCAGTCAATAGAAATAAAGTCATTAGGCCTTAATCTATGGATTTCACATGACTGAGAATACAGATATGCATCTGTTGGTCACAGATACCTTAAAACAAACGGGCCTCACAATTGGCCGCAGGATCTCATCACGATATTTTTGTGCATTCAAATTGCCATCGATAAAATGCAATTGTGCTCTTTGTCCGTAGCTTATGCGTGCCCATACCACAACCCCATCGCCACCATGGGGCACTCTGTTCAAAAGGTTGACATCAGCAACTGCTCGCCCACAAGATGCCATACACGTGGTCTGTGGTTGTGAGGCCGGTTGGACGTACTGCCAAATTCTCTAAAATGACGTTGGAGGCGGCTTATAGTAGAGAAATGTACATTAAATTCTCTGGCAACAGCTCCGGTGGACATTCCTGCAGTCAGCATTCCAATTGCACTCAAAACTTGAGACATCTGTAGCATTGTGTTAAGTGACAAACCTGCCCATTTTAGAGTGGCCTTTTATTGTCCCCAGCACAAGATGCACCTGTGTAATGATTATGCTGTTTAATCAGATTCTTGACCATGCCACACCTGTCAGGTAGATGGATTGTCATGGCAAAGAAGAAAGGCTCACTAACAGGGATATAAACAGATGTGTGCACAACATTTTAGAGAAATAAGCTTTTTGTGCGTATGGAACATTTCAGTTCATGAAACATGGTAGCAAACTTTACATGTTGCATTTATATTTTGTTTAGTGTATATGTTTTTAAATAACTTTAAATGTTTTCTCTAAGAAACATATGGTTCTCAGAACGTTACTAAAGTTTTCTTGTGGTTTTTATGGAAAGTTTTCTTAATGGTCTCGGAATTATCTGAGAACATGACTTTAAATAGAACCATGGGGAAACTTGATGCTGAAGTACTGAAATTCCCACAGAAGAATGTTGTTTCTTAACGTTCTCTGAACTATTTGAGAACATTCCCAATGTCAAACCAGTTGGAGAACGTTCCAAGAACATTATCAAAATTGAAATTAAACGTAACCATATTTAAACTTTTAGGGAACATTCTGTTAAAGTAATGAAATACCAATAATTTAAGTTCCTTAAATGTGCTCAGAAGTATCCTGCACCAATCCCAGACTGTTGTGGGAAGCTTGTAATGCAAAATAATCATTGGACAACCACACTCTCACCAAGCTCTAAGAAACATTTGATTCTCAGAACATTATGTGCTAGCTGAGTATATTCTTCTGTTACAGTGAAGTAGGCCTGTCCTGTTTTCATAGGGAACCGCCTTAACTAGTCAAGACAAGAAGAGCACAAGGGCTGACTGCTCTCAGCATTCAGCGGTCTAAATCCTCTGCTGGCTGGCTGGCTGGCTGACTTGCTGGCTGGTTGGCGTGCTAAATGATAAGTATGATTCATGGCTAACTAGGGGGAGGGATACTGTACTGACAGCACAGAAACACACTTATCTTTCACAGCAGTTTTAAAATGGCTGGTATACAGTGCACAATAGCCCTATAGGAGAATTCAAAAGATGCGTTTAAATCTGGAGAAAAAATGGTCTAGATCATATACTGGCTGTTTTCAGTCTCTCTCCCTCTACCTTGTACATAACACCATTGAGGGCTCTAGTAGCTGAGTCTGCAGACGCTTGGCACCCATCCATGGTCACTGGTCAGAGCTCAGCTACCAGGTCAGACTGGATTTGATGGGAGAGAGTTAGTAGCCAGGGCCCAGGGAGGCTGTGGAGAGATTATATACTTACACCATGCCCTCTCCTCAGGCCTGTGCCTGCTTGCCTGGCTGCCTGTAATCCCTGGCTGTATCGCAGGCAGCACAGACTGCATTAAACCATAAAGCACCTGTGTCTGTACGGCTCAGTGCTGAGCTGAGAAAGACAGGAGACAATGATGTAATACTGTGCTGGCCTGTCTGTCTGTACTCCTGCGGGCCAGGCCGGCCGGGCAGCTCTAAGCTTCAGCTAGCCTGTCTGTCTGTACTCCTGCGGGCCAGGCCGGCCGGGCAGCTCTAAGCTTCAGCTAGCCTGTCTGAGTGACCAAGTTCCCCAGGGTCAGCTGTAGTGACCAGCTGTTGCCTCCCTCTCTTCTCAGACCTACTGTTTATTCCTGTTGACCTCAATAGAGGAATACAGACTGAATACAGACTGTACCACATCACACAAAGCACCTGAGTTCACAAGATATTATGACGACACCCACCCCCCTCGACCCCCAACCCCATCTCATACAGTACCAGTGCACAGTGCATGTGTTTATTTCAACATGTGTCTCCATTCATGGTTCCTGCAATCGTACAGTCCGTGTTTTAAAGCTGTCTGGAGTCAGGTTCTGGGAGTGCTTGCTGCTCTGCTCTGCTTGGGGAAAACCCTGGCGTTGAAATGGGGATTTTGTAGAGTTCTTCGGTTGAGTCAGAGCTTAGCTGTGCTCCACTGTTTTGTGGTTGCTATGGAGAAAAACACTGGCCCCAGATTCAGAAGAGTGCAATAAAATCATCCAGGAAAAATACATTTCCAAGTTTTTTCTGGGTCATGAGCAGACGGAGCTATGAATTGAGCGATGCTGTGGTCCATCCAATAGCTTTCCATTTTAGAACGCTCATATTTGTTTTATGGAGGCTCCAAGACTGGGCCCTCTTACCCATATTTGTTGAGAGCAGATCTTGCCTTCCTGTTAATGGGGGTGGAGGGAGAAAAGACCACATGTTTAAGTATGGAATGTGCCATCTGAGGAACGGAAGTTGTGGGTGTTTTTATCCCCTATTTCCCTCAGAGACAATTCCCTGAGCATGTGGAAACAAGTGAAGTGCTATTTGATCTCTGTCGAATGTTACTACACAGCCATAGAAGTGCTGTGTTCACCCTGTTACGTTTTAGTCAGCTTGCAAGTCAGGTGTAAATGAGCAGGAGATACATAGACTATAAACCTTAACCCTTTACTCTCCTGGGAATTGGTCAATATGGATAAGGCTAAATGGAAATGTTTCTTACAGAGGAAATATGAAAATGCATAAGCATGGTAGTAATTGAATGGGAACAGTTTGGAGATTATGGGAAAATGTTCACCTGACAAAAGACTGAATCCAAACATTACACTGTTGAATGTATGTGCATTTTACATGTACTGTACTTTTCACTGCATTTGTTGATAACGAAATCTCAAAATACTCTTGATACATTCAGTAACATGATAAGACTATTTCTGGAAAAGGTGGGGTAGATGCAACATAAGACAAATGACAAGGGTTTGAGTGAGAGAACTAACTGGTGTCTCCAAATGGCCAGACACCTTTTCAAAGTGTGCACAGTTCCTAAGTCATTTCAATGCACTTTTATGACTCGAAGACTAGTCTTCAACTGTAAGCTGCTGTTCTGAGCTCTCCTGACTGTTCCGTGGACGAACTGTTTTTGTCTTTTTTATTCAACCTTTATTTAACTAGAAAAGTCAGTTAAAAAAGAAATCTTATTTACAATGATGGCCAAACCCAGAAGACACTGGGCGCCACCCTATGAGACTCCCAATCACAGATGGTTGTGATACAGCCTGGATTTGAACCAGGGTGTCTGTAGTGATGCCTCTAACACTGAGACGCAGTGCCTTACACCGCTGCGCCACTCAGGAGCCCGAAAGTAAAGCAAGCCCACTTGTCGTTGTTTTGTTTGGAACACAACCCTACATCCCCACCATACATAAAATGTCTACACGCATGACTGTAAGTCTCTTTCCATAAAAGCATCTGCTAAATGGCATATATTATATATTATCACACAATTACTGTTATTCTTTACGGAATCCAAAACGGACCATTATAAATCACAATCTGGGTCAGGTGGGAATCATTTGAAGGCTTGTTCTATTGCCAGTATGACTTGCTAAGTTATAAAATACGATCTTTGAGTGTTAGGCTTTCACAAGGCAAGTCTGAGAAACAGATCATAATTTTGGTACGCATAGAAAGGAGTCATTTATTATTTTATTTTAGATTTTATTTTCCCCTTTATTTAACTAGGCATGAGTGCATTCAGGTGCGTGTTCTGCGGCAATTTTCTTCACAATAGACTAATTATGTTCAGGAAAACCCAGGATATGATGCCATGTCATCTTGTAGTTGTACATCAAACAAAGTGATCATAAACGTTGACACTGTATATGATATGAGTTTTATGATACGGAAATGTGAAGTGAACATATGCATGGGTGTTTGGCCTGCTTGTATGACATCAAAGCAGTATTTCTTATGATCCTCAATGTTTCATCATTCAAAATACATGGATTCTGCTTAATTTACAGCATTTCCCTCACTCAGATAACAAAATGTTTGAAAAGGTTACCCAATTAGCAGGAGGGATGGAGGCAACTTCTTGTCACGTTTGGTGCTCAAATTTAGAACGGCTGTCAGTCAAAACCCATACAGCACTGTGAAGTGCTCAGCCTGAGCTCTGATATCATTTATAGCATGTTTCTGTATAGCCTTTGCATTCCTTTTTATGTCCTTATCACTGCCCAAATCTGCCATTGTCAACATAAGTGTATAGGGCTTCTGTATTTTGGAAAATTGGTCAACAGTTACTTGGTAACGCACACATAATGGTTTTTGGAGTAGTATTTTTTTCCTGGCACTCTAAATTCCCCTCAGCCTCACAGCCACATGCTGGGGCTCCATAGTGCTCTGAGTGGAGAGCTTCACATTTACAATGTTTCTTGTCACTCTGCATGGAGCCATTAGTAATGTTTGTTTTGTCAAAACACACTAGAGGAACACTATGTTTAAGAGGTTGTACTCAAAATAATAAACCAATCCCTTCACCCATCACATATATATCTCCAAGTACACAAATACAGCTAGACCCATCTCCTACAGCCACATCTTTTACAGCCACAACATCAGAGGCTGACCTAGTAACTCATTGGAGTTTTTTTTTTTTTTTTTTTTATTTCACCTTTATTTATTGAACCAGGTAGGTCAGTTGAGAACAAGTTCTCATTTACAACTGTGACCTGGCCAAGAAAAAGCAAAGCAGTGCGACAGAAACAACAACACAGTCACACATGGAATAAACAAGCGTACAGTCAATAACACAATAGAAAAAAAGAAAGTATATATACAGTGTGTGGAAATGGCGTGAGGAGGTAAGGCAATAAATAGGCCATAGTAGCAGAGTAATTACAATTTAGCAAATTAACACTGGAGTGATAGATGTGCAGATGATGATGCGCAAGTAGAAATACTGGTGTGCAGAAAAGTAAATAAAAACAATATGGGGATGAGGTATGTAGATTGGGTGGGCTATTTACAGATGGGCTATGTACAGCTGCAGCGATTGGTTAGCTGCTCAGATAGCTGATGCTTAAAGTTAGTGAGGGAAATATAAGTGCATTTCATGTAGCCTATCAGGAAGTGTGTTTATTTTACAGAGTTGTTGTGTTGTAACTTTAGCCACATGTTTGATGTATTTGGACCCAGTGGGGAACCTGCACTGAAACAGAACAGCTTGAATGGCGTCTATAAATATCACTAGGATTTATCACCTTCGTTCAGGCAGTTACCTCAAGCCCAGTTCCCAGGGCAGACACTGTGTCTGTGAAATGACATCATATGGGACCCTGGGCAGTGACCCTAACTTTACCCCACCCTCTGACACAGTTTTTATGGGCCCCTCTACCCCATCCTCCCGGCCAGTCCTCAGTCCCCTCACACCTCTTAACATCTCCCTGGCATTCATCCTCTTTTTCCTCCTCCCAAATAAATCTGCCACCTGCCTTCCTTCCCATTGGCCTGCCAGGGACCATGTGGTCATGGGCCTCAGCTTTCCAGCTCAGGCCCAACCTCAAGTCAGCTTCCAAGTACTGCTCTTTCTCTCTCCGTTTACCTTCTCATGTTTGATCACTGTTTACTATTTGTATTTTGTTGATTTAATTTCTTGGTCCTTTCTAATCGATTTGATGAATTGTAGATGACACTCACTACAATGATGATCTACTATAAAATGGTATAGCACATTTTGGACAAACTCAAATAGATGGCATCAGCAGCCAGCTGGCCAATTCCAAGACCTATCTGTGCAGCGTGCTCTAGAGTCTACGCTAGACTGACCAATGGGCGGCTGTGTGGGGAGAGATTATGGCAGCATAAATAGAGACTGAGGGGAATGGTACAAGAAATCCTTAAGACTCATTCAGACACAATGGTTTCTGGGAAGCAAGTTGCTTCTCATGTTGACTTTCTCCTCACATAACATTCACATAGTGGGGACTTGACACAAGAATTCTGCAAGAAAAGTTCAGTATAAGAGGAGGCATGCCAGACACTCACAATATAGTGTTTCCATCCCCTTTTCACTCATTTTAGTTCATTGTGAATGTGAGCACGTGAACCCACTTCAGTCCAGTTGGTGACACACAGGGATGTCACTCTCACACTTAACTCCGTTACGTGACTGACCATTTGGTCTGTCAATCACTCAGATACCAGAGGGCCAGGGTTAACCCCAACTTCACTAAGTAGCAGTCTCGCCATCATCAATCTGCCACCTCACACACTGTACTGTCGTGTAGCCACAGTGTAGCTCCTCTGTTTGGGGGAGTCCTCACACCCTAATGAAATCGCTTGGAACCTGGTATATGTGATATAATTGTGTATTTGGAGCTGTAACAGTTTGGATTGCTGAGAGAGGTTACCCAGTGACATTTTAATCGTCTTTCTGACTTCTTTGCCTTGGCATTGGTAATAATCTGTGGGATTAAAACTCAGGCAGTCCGATACTGGATGTACTGTCTCGTGGCGGTGGTTGTGTGCTTACTGCTACTACAGCAGAGCAGACAGTCTTTCATGTTGAAGGGTCAGATTGACTGTGGAAACTCAGGTTCTCAGGCAGGAGACGTTAGGGCGGTGGTATTCTAACTTTTGGTGAGCCCACCCCACCCCAAATCTAATGACACAACCTCAAAATCTGTCAATTCAAAAAGAAATACATCAACAAATAAACTTCAACTCATTCAATGTTCATCTCCTATGGAAATTAAGACAACCAGTACATGCATTTACTCGATAAAATTGTATTTTTTAAACACATTTGTATATTGTCCTGTAACTTAATCTGTACTCTTCAATTATGGTTCCCTACTGCAATTCCCTCGACTTTGAGTACCACTGCATTAGGGGATGGTAAGGTGAAAGGGCTCTTAATATGTATGTAGTCTTGTTTCTCACTGCAACTGGGTGGTATTATTCTCACTAATCTATACTGCACATCATATGCATCAAATTCTATTTGATTTATTGGACTGATATTATCTGTAGGTGTAATCTATACTGTATATCCTATTGTTGACACACCCTGGCCATAGAGAGGCTTTTATTCTCTATTTTGGTTAAGCCAGGGTGTGACTAGGGTGGGCATTCTAGTTTCTTTATTTCTATGTTTTCTATTGCTTTGTGTTTGCCAGGTGTGGTTCTCAATCAGAGGCAGCTGTCTATCATTGTCTCTGATTGAGAATCATACTTAGGTAGCCTTTTTCCCACCTGGGTTTGTGGGTAGTTGTTTTCTGTTTTCTGTGTCTGCACCAGACAGAACTGTGTCGGTTTGTGCCACTTTGTAATTTTGTGTCAGTGTTCAGTTTGAATAAATTATCATGTACGCGTACCACGCTGCGCTTTGGTCCTCTTCTTCAGATGAGCGTTACAATTGTGTACAATTTATAACTTTGCATACCTTCTAATTACTTTAGATTTTTTATTTGTCTTTTTATTATTAATATTGATGATTGTACTGCATTATTGAGGGAGCTAGCACGCAAGTATTTCACTGCACCTCTTATACATGCAGGAACCTGTGTGTGTGACGAATACCATTTATTTCATTTGGAACGTGTCAGAGACTCTTTAATAACATTTTACTGCAGTGGGCTAAATCAGGGTAACACAATGTTTCTTGGTAGTCTTAAACAAATCAATCAATCAAATGTATTTATGAAGCCCTTTTTACATCTGCCAATGTCACAAAGTGCTGTACAGAAACCCAGCCTAAAACCCCCGAACAGCAAGCAATGCAGATGTAGAAACTAAGTATACACCTCACACACATGGTTATGGGCTTAAAAAGAAGACGCCTGTACCATGTCAGATATAGAGTTGAAATGGATTACATGTTGTGTATTGCATCCCAATATTACACTTTCTAAACATCATAGAAGACTGATATAGAACAAAAGTGTTTGATATTAAAAATATGAATAACATTCCACCCATGAGGTCACTAGTCATTTGACTGCAGGAAAGGGCCATAACATTGTTGTGTATACTACAGGTTGAATCCTTACTTGAGACTTGTAACTCATATTTTCACCCAAATCTCCCCTAACATCAATACATGATTTTCAGTAGGTTTGCATTAACTGTGTGCATTAAGCCCTATGAGCGCCTTAATATATGTTATAAAGGGATGTTATGTCATCTTTCTCCCTCCCGTTAACCAACCATCATCCCCTCTGGCTTCCTGGTTAGCACTACAGCTGTTCCTACATTGTAAGTGTGCTAAATGTGAATAGAAGCATAAAAACTGTGTGTGTATTGTGTGTCTGTAGTAGTGCATGTTCCACAGTACTACAATACATGTTCTAGCACACATAGAACCAATGCTACACTGTTTCATTTTCACATAGAACCAATGATGCACTGTTTCATTTTCACATAGAACCAATGCTGCACTGTTTCATTTTCACATAGAACCAATGCTGCACTGTTTCATTTTCACATAGAACCAATGCTACACTGTTTCATTTTCACATAGAACCAATGCTGCACTGTTTCATTTTCACATAGAACCAATGCTGCACTGTTTCATTTTCACATAGAACCAATGCTGCACTGTTTCATTTTCACATAGAACCAATGCTGCACTGTTTCATTTTCACATAGAACCAATGCTGCACTGTTTCATTTTCACATAGAACCAATGCTGCACTGTTTCATTTTAAATTGGGACAGACAAAGTCCCTACGCGCTACTGCGACAGGCATTCTGTGAGTTTGACGTCTGTCTGAACTACACACCACTCACATAACACGCTTCATATCCAAAGATATCTGTGACTTAGAACCATACCAAACATCCTAATACTAATAACATGTCGTCTGTGATGATATCTTTGTCAGTTCATTTTTAGCCACGTTCTGATTAGGCCCACAGCTCTTGGAAGAACTAATCACCCATATTCCTGTCGTAAAAGTCCTTCCTCAGTTCTTTCTAAGGGATCAGCTGTTTTAGCCATAATGAGGAAATGAATATGGATACATGTGATGTTGTCATGGTTGCTATATTTGACCTGAATTGGATTTCCTTCCTCTTAGTTACACCGGTCTTTGCCTGCTCAGGACATAAGAGGAGTCCACTGTTGTCCTGGTCATGCAGGGATATTAAAGTCTGCCTGGTTCCTCTGTTTATAGACCTGGACACCCTGCAGTGTTGTTGTGTCCACAACAGCTCACTTAGGGAGTGTGGGAAGTCTGTAGATATATTGATAGAACCTTTTCTCCTCCCACTGGGTTTTATGTGTTACACATGCTGCTGTTGGATGCTGTAGGTCAGATATGATCATTTACTTGGTAATGAACAGACGAGGTCTTAGTTTGTCCAGTCGTCAGCTCTAACCTCTCTCAATTCCCAAAGACAAT
This sequence comes from Oncorhynchus kisutch, assembly GCF_002021735.2. Taxonomy (NCBI): domain Eukaryota; kingdom Metazoa; phylum Chordata; class Actinopteri; order Salmoniformes; family Salmonidae; genus Oncorhynchus; species Oncorhynchus kisutch. The sequence goes on along the minus strand of NC_034174.2, from coordinate 16,489,978 downwards.
TAGGACAATCCAATCAAGATTGCTTTGCTTCAAGGCTGTTCTCTTCTCACGACATCCCTCCCCTCTCTGTGTTTCATATGGCACGGTGACGGTGTGGCCATATTGTACAGAATGTCACAGTGTTGTCATGCTGTTGCAGCTCAACTCACCTCCCAGGATCCTCTGTCATACTAGGACAGCCCTGTCACCCTGACTCACTTTAGCTCAGATCATGTGAATTAGAAGGGGAAGCAGACTGCTGAATGATGAGGGAGGAAGTCTAAACGCTCAGAAGTTTTGGTAGCATGGTGCATGCACATGTAAGTCTGACACCAGTTAGCTAAGCTAAGCCCAGCCAAGCTGTAAGTCTGACACCAGTCAGCTAAGCTAAGCCCAGCCCAGCTGTAAGTCTGGCACCAGTCAGCTATGCTAAGCCCAGCCAAGCTGTAAGTCTGACACCAGTTAGCTAAGCTTAGCCCAGCCAAGCTGTAAGTCTGACACCAGTCAGATAAGCTAAGCCCAGCCCAGCTGTAAGTCTGACACCAGTTAGCTAAGCTAAGCCCAGCCCAGCTGTAAGTCTGACACCAGTCAGCTAAGCCCAGCCCAGCTGTAAGTCTGACACCAGTCAGCTAAGCCCAGCCCAGCTGTATGTCTGACACCAGTCAACTAAGCCCAGCCCAGCTGTAAGTCTGACACCAGTCAGCTAAGCCCAGCACAGCTGTAAGTCTGACACCAGTCAGCTAAGCCCAGCCCAGCTGTAAGTCTGACACCAGTCAACTAAGCCCAGCCCAGCTGTAAGTCTGACACCAGTCAGCTAAGCCCAGCACAGCTGTAAGTCTGACACCAGTCAGCTAAGCCCAGCCCAGCTGTAAGTCTGACACCAGTCAGCTAATCCCAGCCCAGCTGTAAGTCTGACACCAGTCAACTAAGCCCAGCCCAGCTGTAAGTCCGACACCAGTCAGCTAAGCCCAGCTGTAAGTCTGACACCAGTCAGCTAAGCCCAGCTGTAAGTCTGACACCAGTCAGCTAAGCCCAGCTGTAAGTCTGACACCAGTCAGCTAAGCGCAGCTGTAAGTCTGACACCAGTCAGCTAAGCCCAGCCCAGCTGTGAGTCTGACACCAGTCAACTAAGCCCAGCCCAGCTGTAAGTCTGACACCAGTCAACTAAGCCCAGCCCAGCTGTAAGTCTGACACCATTCAGCTAAGCCCAGCCCAGCTGTAAGTCTGACACCAGTCAGCTAAGCCCAGCCCAGCTGTAAGTCTGACACCAGTCAGCTAAGCCCAGCCCAGCTGTAAGTCTGACACCAGTCAGCTAAGCCCAGCCCAGCTGTAAGTCCGACACCAGTCAGCTAAGCCCAGCCCAGCTGTAAGTCTGACACCAGTCAGCTAAGCCCAGCCCAGCTGTAAGTCTGACACCAGTCAGCTAAGCCCAGCCCAGCTGTAAATCTGACACCAGTCAGCTAAGCCCAGCCCAGCTGTAAGTCTGACACCAGTCAGCTAAGCCCAGCCCAGCTGTAAGTCTGACACCAGTCAGCTAAGCCCAGCCCAGCTGTAAGTCTGACACCAGTCAGCTAAGCCCAGCCCAGCTGTAAGTCCGACACCAGTCAACTAAGCCCAGCACGGAATAAAGCACTGAATAGAGGCCCATAGGCTTCCCCAGGACCACCCACCCCAGACCTCTGCTCACTCATTCACTGCTCACTAAAGTTGTTTCCCGGGTGAGCTGTGCCAGTTGGTGTGCCCTTGAATGAGACAGCACCCTACTAAGCACACTCAGATCCAAGGATTACAGTGAGGAGTTTAGTAGCGGGAGGAGTCTGAAAGGTGAAACTGTGTTGTTGCTGTGTACATAATGCTATGCTATCATCCAGCATGCTGTGGTTTTGTGTGACGGAAGCCCGGGGAAGTTCAGCTGAGGAAACGTCCTCGTGTTTTGTTTTTAGATCATTTCATTTGAAATTCTATCTTGTGCTTCAGCAAATAACTAAAGGATTAACCGGGACTGATGAAATGTAATTCATCGTACCCACATTGTACTTTAAATTGAACCTAGATATTTTTGAGTTGTTGGAGCATTCTACAGTTCTCAAACGGAGTTTGTATTTAACTATGACACTAAAGTAATTTGTTGATGGGACTGTAGTTGTATTAATAAACCAAGTCCATCATGTCAAATGAACTAAAACAACATTCCCATCTCCTATCATGCTCCAACATATTGGTGTATACCATTCTAACGGTCAGATAGTCTACAATACATGTTGTTTATGTGTCTGTTGACAGTTATCGTGCTGTAAGGAGGATTTGCCCAGCTGGACATTTTCTCAGTGAGTTTATCACAGTATTACCACACCATAATATGACTGTAATTTCCAGATAAAGCATGTCTGGTTTGCCCTGGGCACTGTTCGGCCCTGTTTAGTCCCTCATTATGGTTCGTCAAATAAATATCCTACAATAGCCAGTTGAAAAGGGCAATGCTTGAATGGACTCTTTAAGAGGAGGCTGTACTTGGCCTTCAAGTATACATTCCTCCAGCTCAGTGCTCCCTCTGTGGTCCCGCTCCCCTCCCCTAGCCCTCCCCTCCCTCGCACTCACTACTCCGTTCCCATAGGGGCCCTCGCCAAAGCAAACTCCAGAGAGGAAGTCTCCCCCTCCATTTTTATCTCTCTCACTCTTTCCCTCTTTCACTCACTCCCTTCTAAGAGGGGCCATGTTGGGTAGTGTAGGATTGCATTGGAGCACAGTGAGGATAATGTAGTCATGGCATGTGGTGTGCAGCGAGGCTAGGAGGATATATGAAGAAAGTGTTATGGCTATGATGCTGTGTCTGTGTGGTCTGGTTATGGCTGTGATGCTGTGTCTGTGTGGTCTGGTTATGGCTGTGCTGCTGTGTCTGTGTGGTCTGGTTATGGCTGTGATGCTGTGTCTGTGTGGTCTGGTTATGGCTGTGATGCTGTGTCTGTGTGGTCTGGTTATGGCTGTGATGCTGTGTCTGTGTGGTCTGGTTATGGCTGTGATGCTGTGTCTGTGTGGTCTGGTTATGGCTGTGTCTGTGTGGTCTGGTTATGGCTGTGTCTGTGTGGTCTGGTTATGGCTGTGATGCTGTGTCTGTGTGGTCTGGTTATGGCTGTGATGCTGTGTCTGTGTGGTCTGGTTATGGCTGTGATGCTGTGTCTGTGTGGTCTGGTTATGGCTGTGATGCTGTGTCTGTGTGGTCTGGTTATGGCTGTGATGCTGTGTCTGTGTGGTCTGGTTATGGCTGTGATGCTGTGTCTGTGTGGTCTGGTTATGGCTGTGATGCTGTGTCTGTGTGGTATGGTTATGGCTGTGATGCTGTGTCTGTGTGGTATGGTTATGGCTGTGATGCTGTGTCTGTGTGGTCTGGTTATGGCTGTGATGCTGTGTCTGTGTGGTATGGTTATGGCTGTGATGCTGTGTCTGTGTGGTCTGGTTATGGCTGTGATGCTGTGTCTGTGTGGTCTGGTTATGGCTGTGATGCTGTGTCTGTGTGGTATGGTTATGGCTGTGATGCTGTGTCTGTGTGGTCTGGTTATGGCTGTGATGCTGTGTCTGTGTGGTCTGGTTATGGCTGTGATGCTGTGTCTGTGTGGTATGGTTATGGCTGTGATGCTGTGTCTGTGTGGTATGGTTATGGCTGTGATGCTGTGTCTGTGTGGTCTGGTTATGGCTGTGTCTGTGTGGTCTGGTTATGGCTGTGTCTGTGTGGTCTGGTTATGGCTGTGTCTGTGTGGTCTGGTTATGGCTGTGATGCTGTGTCTGTGTGGTCTGGTTATGGCTGTGATGCTGTGTCTGTGTGGTCTGGTTATGGCTGTGATGCTGTGTCTGTGTGGTCTGGTTATGGCTGTGTCTGTGTGGTATGGTTATGGCTGTGATGCTGTGTCTGTGTGGTATGGTTATGGCTGTGATGCTGTGTCTGTGTGGTCTGGTTATGGCTGTGATGCTGTGTCTGTGTGGTCTGGTTATGGCTGTGATGCTGTGTCTGTGTGGTCTGGTTATGGCTGTGCTGCTGTGTCTGTGTGGTCTGGTTATGGCTGTGATGCTGTGTCTGTGTGGTCTGGTTATGGCTGTGATGCTGTGTCTGTGTGGTCTGGTTATGGCTGTGATGCTGTGTCTGTGTGGTATGGTTATGGCTGTGATGCTGTGTCTGTGTGGTCTGATTATGGCTGTGATGCTGTGTCTGTGTGGTCTGGTTATGGCTGTGATGCTGTGTCTGTGTGGTCTGGTTATGGCTGTGTCTGTGTGGTTTGGTTATGGCTGTGATGCTGTGTCTGTGTGGTCTGGTTATGGCTGTGATGCTGTGTCTGTGTGGTCTGGTTATGGCTGTGATGCTGTGTCTGTGTGGTCTGGTTATGGCTGTGATGCTGTGTCTGTGTGGTCTGGTTATGGCTGTGTCTGTGTGGTCTGGTTATGGCTGTGATGCTGT